>NW_015167568.1:346498-350865 GCF_001447785.1 Gekko japonicus | reverse complement strand
AGGCCCCGCCCTCCCGCACCTCACCCGGGGGGATGGCGTCCCCCCGCGTCCCCCCCCAAATGACCCCCGGTCTCCACACTTTAGGGTTGTCAACCCCCCTGGTTTGGCAGTGGTCCACCACTTTGGGGGGTCTTCTACCTGCCCGCGGCCAGCTGGCTGCCAGGGGAAGCCCCACCCCCAAGCCCCAACACACGGCACCCCCCCTCTCCCTTCTCTCTTGAGAGAGAGGAGGGAGAAGGGTGGCTGTGGGCCAGCCAATTAAGTGCGCAGAAATGCTGGCTCCCTGCAGTTAAAGGGGAGCCAGCACCCCTGTTGAGTGGGTGGGTGGGCACGTCCCCAACATGACATCATCACGTCGGGGATGCCCCACCCCCTCCAGAAACGCCCCCCAAGTCCCCTGCTGGGGGGGGGGAGATAGGACTTGGCAACTCTACCACACTTAGCTAAATGGAACAGTGGAATATAACTCATTGATTTCACAGGGATGAACTTTTGATCCTAAAATGCCAAAATCCAACTGTTTTTTTTGGGGGGGGGAATCAAAGCTTTAATGGTTTGAAGTTTGGCTAAAGAAGAATGATATTAATGAACAATTTCATTGACAGATAATTACATAGCAGATGTATAATAAATTTTGATAATCAGGAGGTATCTTTAACATGGATTCAAAAATGTTCTTATATTACCGTGCTTTAAGAAAGCTTGCAAATATAGTTTTGATTTCTGTCACATTTTGTTGACAGATATACTTACAGCTGGCCTATCCATTAGTCAGATTAGATGCCCCCAACAACAGCAGTTGGGCAGAGGAGAGTTATGTGCTCTGTCTCATTTGTAATCATGTATGCTCTTGAATCCTCTGAGACACAACTCAGTGAAAAAAGCATGTACTGACCTCAAGCATTATAGTTAATTATTTTTGCTAGAATGAAAAGGCAAAGTAACCACATCAAATCTTCAATACGTGGTTTTAGTTTCAACACCAGCACTGCTCAACAATAATTCCAAAACATTTAGATATATTTTCCAATTCAAATTCATATAAATGAAGGGCTTTCCCTTGCCCATTTTTATAACTTTGGGCTTTATAGATCCCTATTCTATAAACAGTCAATTGAGAGATATTGCTCAGGCAAAGAAGGTTACCAAACTGATCCACTTTACTTAATGATGTTAACAGCCCTGAATTTCAAATGAATGAAGTGTCTCCTTTATTCTGGACATAATAAAAGCATCATGTAGCTATGACAGTTAATAAAAAAATGATCTAAATACAGAATCTTATCACAGTGGAGGGCTATGTTTTACAGTCTAGTCAATACATCCTTGTACCATGGTGATCTGTGAACACCGTCAGAATTTGAAGTTAACAATTTAATCTTTTTTGATGAACTTTATCCTAATAACAGGCCATGGTCCAGTCATTCCCTAGGTCTTGCATACTGAGTTTGTACAACTTTTGAGTTCATAACCTCTGCAACAGCTAAGCCAGTGTCTAGAGAGAACTTGTTTCAGTCAGCTCAGCTCAGAACTCTTACAGACATTAGTTACAGAGAATTCGAAGGCTGCAGCCTACATATAGCTCACCATATTATTCTCTTAATTTGATTGGATTATACACGGACATGTGCAAAACCACTGTTTTTCTGCATTTTTTAACATTTTCTGTATTTTAATCCGATACCCCATTCCGCTTTCTGACATAGTAGATCTCCTAACATATTGCCCAAATTGGTTTCATATTCTCATATCTCCCCTGCACTAATAGACTGGTGAAATTAGCTGTCTCTTCTTCTATATCTTTGTCCTTAGCCATCATGCACCATCATTTCAAAATGTCATTAGTCAATCAGATTATTTAAAGTTCATAGAAACATTTAATCATAATTTGGACAGAAGGTAAAACAGTGATATCTGCTTTGCTGCAGTATCAGCAATCACTCGAACACATGGAACGGCCTTACACTGGATCAGACTATCGGTGCATTAAGGTCAGACCATTGGTGCATCAAGGTCAGCTGCTCTCCAGGGTCTCAGGTAGAGGTGGAAAAGGTCCTGATCCCTCTAACTGGAGATGCCAGGAACTGAACCTGGAGACCGTCTGCATGCCAAGCAGATGATCCACTATTGAACCATAGTCTCCCAATAATTCTCAGTTTGATACAATAAAATAATCTGGACCTAATACTGTGAAACAGGGTAGGTTTGAGTGTGGTGTAGTGATCACACTAGGAACTGTGTAACACCCAAATGTAAATTGTGGGTTCTCTTCAATTCCCACATATGGGGTTCACAATTCAGATCAAGGCCACAGTTTCAGACACTCACACACACACCGTCTTCTTGTGCTGAAATAGTCCCAGATTAATGCTTTTTGGATACTTAGAGAAATCTGTGTCATTGGAATACACATGAGCTTTCCCCAGTGAGCCAAAAAGCACCCTGCCCCCAGGCCATTTCAAATTAGGAAAACCACACAGAGAAACTGAAGCCCCTTTTCCACATGCACTGAATCAGGAAATGAGGAGAATCCACAACTCATGTCTGACACAGTCTGTGTACTTAATACGAGTTAATCAGCCATCGGTAGACTAGAGCTGGGGAGACCCAGAATCAATTTCCCATTCAGCCATAAAGCTCATTAGGTAACCTTGGGCCAGACACTTTCAGCCTTATGTTAAAATGGAAGAAGGAGAACAAAATACACTGACCTGAGCTCCTGAATGAAGGACAGGATAAAAAATGTGACAGAAATACACACACACCCCGATATAAATGCAAGGCATTATTATAAATCAGAATTAATCCTTACCAAACGGTCATCAACTAAACAAATTCCAATTTTCCTAACTTTCAATTTATTTTATAAATTCAGCTCAGAAGACTCATGCAACCCCCCAAATTATCTCCCCAAACCTGTATAATACACAATACGTGTAACTATACTTCCAGTGGTTAATACATAACCATTAAAAGTATCATACTGAATTTCAAGTTGAGTGGTTCACAAAGGCAATTCAGTAAATCAGTGGAGGTCTAGGGGAAATGGTTTTTTAAAAAACAACGACAGAAAGACCGCCAAATGCCCAGTAGCAAAGTCACAGATATTGGGAGTCTCTGGCTATTTGCAGCCCTGCTTTCAAAATAGAAACAGTGAAGGGAAACGTTGTGTATGGAACACAAAATGTATGATAATCTGGTGTATCTAAATGGTCAATTTTTATATAAATGAGCCATCAAAGACAGTGGGTTGAGGTCCCCTCCTTTTTTTGCCAGTGAAAAAGCTAGTAGGATATAGTCCATTCTCACTGCTTATCAGAAATAAAATTTACTTGGTGTGGTCCTTTGGGCAGACATCTGAACTGATGTTTTCTCAACTCAGCCATGAACTCCCTGTCCCTAGGTTAGCGTTGCCATGTTCAGGTTCCCCCAGCCCAGGTAGCTTTAATTTGCATATTATGTACATTTCTAATTATGCAAATCATGCAGATTAATTGATATGTTATCTACCACTTGCTTTCCATCTTTTCATGCTAGTACCACAAAAAAGTCACAGTAATAATCTCTTTATCTGACCCTTTGTTGATGCCAGGATGGCTCAGGCTCTCTTCCGAGACAACATCACAGCTTGTCTGGGGAAAAGAAAGATGGTGAGAGAAACAGTGCCCTAAGATTCCAGGTTTTGTAGCTCCACCAATACATGGCTCTGTATCTGTTCATGTGCAAGTAGAAATTCCTGCATAGGAGATTTTTCTCAGAAGTCTTCATTCCTTGGCAGCTAAATACTAAGCATGCACACTTTAGCATTCAGCATTTAACAATAGTTAGTACACATGGAAAGCCCTCACAGTCAGCTGAAGTAAGATTCGGGCTGCTCTGTATGCTCCTGCTTCCTGTTCATTTCAGTGGTGTTTCATCGGTTCCCATTACACTTACTGTCAATGAAATGTTAACAGGCAAGACCACAACCTTACAGCTGAATCCTAACTTACTCAGATATAAATCATATCCCTTTAAATCCCTGATGCGGATAGCCCAGGCTAGCCTGATCTTATCAGATCTCAGAAGGTAAGCAGTTTTTGGTGGTTGTTTTTAATAACCATTAGGATAGCTGGGAGAATTAAATAAATATTAGCAGCCTTAACTCATAAATGTGTGTTAGACTGATATATCACTTTAGCAAAAGGAAGCAGTTTAGATCTATACCCAGAATACAATTTTCTGGTTGGAGCCATAGGAATAGCGTGGCATATATGTCTGAATGAGCAATAATAACTAGACCTGGTCTCTAATATTTGTGGAACCCTGAGACAGGGCATTGTTATGCATGAAAGTTAACCTGCTGGGAGCCTTTGGGAATAGGACAG
>NW_015167568.1:332979-346449 GCF_001447785.1 Gekko japonicus | reverse complement strand
TAGAAAAAGTGTCTGAAAGAAAGTGTCACACTTCTAAAAAGAAGGATTTCTCACAAGGCAGAATAGTGTATATTACGTTGGCTGGCTGGCAAACGATGATGGTTTTCAAATCTCTTGTATGTTTTCACAGATGAGATATGATGGTCTGAAAAGTACTGCTATTTAGGAAAAAAAGACACTAAATACATTGTCTGTTTAACTTTGGGGGCTGTCCTGGAAGGTGGGAGGGATAAAACTACTTTACTGCTTCCTCTATACAAATTAATCTTTGGATGGCTTGAAGGTAAAATAAATCATATCCTCAGTACGCTGTCTATTTTAAATAGGCAGCATGGGGGTGGAGGGTGGGGAAAGACAGTATTTAACACACTTGATTTAGGGGAAGGAAGTCAATGGTAGCATTAAATATAAATACAATCGGATGCGAGCGTATTGTAGGAAGGTTCCTCCGCTATTAAAAGGCTTTGTTCTAAAGCATGTCTGTGTACACAATAAGATGATGAACACAGTGCCTCACACAGCTAAATTTAATATATGCAGGGGTATGATGTTTGCAGTGCATGCATTTCAGCAGGTCCCATTAGTGTGCCTTTCCCCTCCAGTGAAAACAGAATGAACCACAGCCCCTTCTGGTTTGCATAAAGCAAACAAAATTAGATTTGCTTTGCTGAATTGAAACCCGCTTGGGATTGTGAGCCTCTCTCGGGGACAAATTACTTCAAACAATCCCTTTGTACCATAACAAAATCAAAAAATTCAGGCCAATCAACACAGCTCAAAAACCCTTAACACAAGAATTAATAATACAACCTAGTCTATTTTTATTGCTTCTGTGCTACAGATCCTTGTTTTAATGCAATTACTCTTATTTGCTGTCCACATGTTAAATAAGCTTGCATATGTTAACCAATGTGACATAAAACAACTTCTCATATTTCACCAGTTTGGCTACCTTTATTCTTCAAAAATATGATCTCAGGTAAGCTAAATCTAAAACAGTTAAACTGGATCGCCATCTCTCCATGATATAAGCAGTATGTTACATATTTGGATACAAATAATAGTTCACTGATAAACAGAATTATACCCTTTAAATTCCATTGAAGTCAATGGGTTCAGAAGGTGTAACTCTATTTAGGATGGTGCTTGTAATATGCATACTCGGAAGTAAGTCCTATTGAAATCAGTGAGGCATATTGACGAGGTAGCATGGTTAGGATTGGGTTGAAAAAATAGCCAGGTTTTACAAAAATAAAGAATAATGTGCCAAAATATGTTAATTGCACTATGAAGTACCAGTTCCAACATTATAGAGTGTTTTTTTAAAAAAAATTGCCATCTCACATCTAAATATGATTTCATTATACCTGTGAAAGTAAAAACTAAACTGACATGTGCTGTTCTTTTCATGAGCATCCAAAGTTATGTTTGGCATATGAATGTTTCAGAAGGTTATAGATCTCATACAATACTTTTTAGCTTTACAGTATTTGGTCTCCAATCCACTGTGAAAGGATTGTAAAGCCAAATTTATGTTTGTCTTGTCCATTACAAACACTTAGCTTCTTTAGCCACAGGGAAGAATATATTTTTTCTAAGCTTAGCAGTGTTTTCTGCTATTGCTTCTGTCAGTGTTATCTTATGATTTTACAGTTCCAGCATAGGTGGTGATGTTGCAAGTGATGGTAAACAACCACTGGTCTGATTCTCAAAGTTAACCTCATCCATGACAACAGGAAAAGATATATCAAGATGGGTATCCTTGTTAGTCTGCGCTTTCATGAGCAGTGATTCATGAAAGCTCATACCCTGCCACAAATTGTGTTAGTCTTTAAGGTGCTACTGGACTCTTGCTCTTTTCTAAGGGAAAAGATATGTGTGGATGTTTATACAGTACTTTCAAGAAACATACCAAGATGGTTCCAGGCCTGTAGTCAGGATTTCGTAATTGGGGAGGGCTTTAAATAAGTGGGGGGGGCACTGATGTCACAAAATAAAAAATAAATTTTTAAAATTTTTTAAAACTCACACTGGCCTGTTGAAGCAGGCAGGTATTCACCCCCATCAGGTAGCCCTGCAGCCTGTTCATGTCATGGCTTATCAACATCATGTATTCCACCATGGAAACCTGGGCACCCAAAGGCAGTGGTGATCTGAAAAGAACCTTGCAACACAAGAAAAGCAAGCGGTAGGAGCATGGACACATGTCAGTTTTGTGGCATTCACACTCTGCCTGCCTACTGAGTCAGCCCGGGTGCCCACTTGCAACCCTGAACCGAACAACCTGGTTGTATCAGTTCCTTGGGGCGCATACCTCCTCCTCTGCCAGTGCTTGGTGTCCACTGAGGCACCCTGGTCATGCGGCAAGATCATGCTGCAAACCTGCCTCAGCCCCGCTGGCCTCTAACTGCTGCCAAAAGTTCCTGCACCACACCAGGGATGGCAGGGAATGCTGGTCAAGGCCTGCTGGCCCGTGCCCCTGACAGCCTTTTGCCATGCCACCACCAGCTCAGGATGGAGCTGGCAGGGCTGCTGCCATACTTGGGGAAGGGGGGTGAGGGCAGTGGGGAAGCAAGCCATGCTTGGGGAAAGGGCAGGGGTGGGGAAACCTTTGGGTGGCCCAGAGAGTCAGGACTGGGGGGACTGAGGGCTGGATGGAAGTTGTGGGGCCTTGGCAGGAAGTCAGGGGGCCAGGCACCGAAATGCCCCACTGTGCAGAAGATGGTACAGAGTTGTTTTCTATTGCCCTAGAAGGTTGGACCAGAACCAATGGGATGAGATTAAATCAGAAGCATTTTTTAGCTAAGCATTAAGAAGAACGTCCTGACAGTTAGAGTGGTTCCTCAGTGGAACAGGCTTCCTTGGGAGGTGGTGGGCTCTCCTTCTTTGGAGATTTTCAAACAGAGGCTAGATGACCATCCGACAGCAATGCTGGTTATGTGAAAGACAGATCATGAGAGGGATGGCAGGAAGGGTTGCCTCAGTGCTTAGTACTTGTGGCTCTTTCTTACACATCCAGAGAAATGCTGATTGCCACTTTGGGGTCAGGAAGTAATTTTTCTCCAGGCCAATTTGGCTGGAGATCCTGGAGATTTTTTGTCATCTTCTGGGCATGGAACAGCGGTCACTGGGGGTATGGGGGGGAGGTATTTGTGAATTTCCTGCATTGTGCAGTGGGTTGACCCTGGACGTCACATCCAACTCTGTGAATGCTTAGTTCAAGTGTAACACAATGATGGCTTGTGTTCTCTGGAGCTTTTCTGTGCCCAGAAGGATTTCCCGAGATGAATCCATCTTTCTTATTCCCCTCAACACACACACATGCTGCAACCCTAAATACACCCTGAATTTATGTTCCAGAGTCCAGGGGCAAAATTTATGAAAGCATTTGGGGCTATAGCAGGAGGTGGGAGGTGAGAAAGCCATGTTCCATGCAAAGAAATCTGTTCTCTCACAGAAGAGCTCTACTGGTCCAAGCTTACAGCTAATTTATGGAACCAGGTTTCAGCTCACAGACAATCATGCTGATCCTGGTATGCCTTGACAAATACTGGCTTCATTGACTTCCCTATGTAGTTTCAGAGAGACAAGCCAGGATGTCAGCATTCAGGCATCATGCAAAACCATAGCTAAGACAGACTATGGTTAATAAAACATCTTGATGTGATGAACCCTAACTGCAGGTGAAAGATTTCATGCTTCTGCACATAAAAATATTGCCTGCACACAGAAAACTAACACATCAGGGAGAATGCTAGCCTTTTCTGACATGCTAATTGTCTTGGTGCAAATAAACGTTTAAACATATTACTTCACCTGAAGTCTAAAGGAGTACAGTCCAGTAAGAGTTGCAACATGAGATTCTGCTACATATGTATTCTGTTTCACTCTATCACTCTTTCTCTGTCTGTGTGTGCGTGTGCATACACAAACATACAGACAAGGGATGCCAGCCTCCAGGTGAGACCTGGGGATCCCTCAGAACTGTAGCTCATCTCCAGGCTACAGACACCAGTTCCCCTGGAGAAAATGGATGCTTTGGATGGTGGACTCTATGGTATTGTACCCCACCAAGGTCTCTGTCCTACCCAGGCTCCATCCCCAAATCTCCAGAAATTTCCACACCTGGAACTGGCAACTCTACCCCCCCCCCACATCCCTTGCCAGTGGCCAGGAGAACCTGGCAACCCCAACAAAGATTATTAACCCCAACACAATATTAATCCAGAGTGTCACATCCCAAAGGGCACAGTTTCCATTTAAAAATCTATAGCAATAGCAGACAACTTCTGCCCTCCCCCATTGAAGAGTCCATGTGACTGAGCATCAGTGTGGGTCAGCCCATTAAAGTTGTAGCTAACTGTACCTCCCCCTTCTCCAGTGTGGGCTGAATTTTTCTTGTGATGAATGCATTGCGGGAATAATCTCTAGCAGATTATAGGGAAAAAGTACCATTTGGATAGCCCAGACTGTACCATGGTAAAGGTAAAAGTTCTCTTGCTCGAAAGCCAGTCGAGTCCGACTCTAGGGTTGCGGTGCTCATCTCCATTTCAAAGCCGAAGAGCCAGCGCTGTCCGAAGACATTTCCGTGGTCATGTGGCCGGCATGACTAAACACCAAGGCGCATGGAACGCTGTTCCCTTCCCACTGAAGTGGTACTTATTTATCTACTTGCAATTTCTTGCTTTTGAACTGCTAGGTTGGCAGGAGCTGGAACTAGAGACGGGAGCTCACTCCGTCATGCGGCAACTCGGGTCTCAAACTGCTGAACTACTGACCTTCCACAGCCTGCATTTCAGCATCTTAACCACTTGAGCCACTGCAGCTCCCACTCCAAAATGCTTTCAACTAGGACATGCCCAATTATGTTTGGGTTTGTAGCCAATGTTTTAATGAGTTCCATTTACCATAGGCAAAATGGGATATGGGCCAGAAAAAAACCCTTAGCAGTTGTTTAAACTAGCTGTGCCTCATAACTAACAGTAATTCTACTCTTAACAAATACAAATTGATTTCAGATTGCATTAATAATTGCAGCATATAATGAAACTGAGACCACTTTGGGAGGGGCTGTGTCTCAGTGGAAAACCCTCTGTTGTGTATGCAGACAAGTCCCATGTTCAGTTTCCAGCATCTCTAGTTAAAAGGACCAGGCAGCGGGAGATATGAAAGACTCCTACATGAGATCCTGGAAAGCCACTGCCAATCTGAGTAGACAATACTGACCTTGATGGACTGACAGTCTCATTCAGTGTAAGGCAGCTTCATGTGTGTTCATATGTGTGTTCACTGCTAGAGATCCTTATTTCATGGGATCAAACCAGATGCATTGTCTGAAGATTCCTGAGTTGGATTGTATAAATAATAGCAGTCCTATTGGGGGAAAACATATAGGATGTCTGTATGATGTTTGATGTTTCCTCCAGTAGAGCAAACAACAGCTTTGTGAGGATCCATCCCTAGAGCATTGCGCTGACCTGCCTTTTAAAAACACACTGGAAATCCAATCATGGATATTCCAGCAGTTTGTCAGTAAGTATTTTGGTTTACAAGAACCAGGATCAGCCTGACGGCATGAGAAAGACATTATGTGAAACAGGTCCCTACTGCAGAAGCATAATCTTGATCTTCTTGACCTGTCAGAATGCCCTTCCATTCAGACCAACTGCTTTTGTCTCTTGTGTGAGCTACAAAGTTGTGAAGACAGCACAAGAACTATAAATCATTCTGTATGCTTAGGAATTCTATGCACAAAATTCATCAGGATAGTTTTCCCTATTAGATCTGAGGCTGTGGAAATAAATCTCTCTCACACACACAAATCTCCAACAAACCCAAATCTAGTTCCTCCTGTGCCCCTTTAGACAAAACAGCCACTGGCCGCAGAAAGCTGCCATGAAGTAGATTGTTGGGAAATGTAGTAAGACTCTAGCTATGCATTTGCAGTTAGCAATGTCACTATATAATTCTCCAGGGAATATATCAGGATCAACAGAAGGTAGCAAGGAGTAGGAGAGATATAGTGGAAAGATTCTGGATCCTAGGCTGGCGCAATGACAAGCATGAGACTGAGGGTTTCTCCACATCCATAGCATTGTTCCCTATTTTACATCCATGGCATCGCTTTCCATAGACTCCACAGTTCTGGCCATGCAATGGGAAACAGGGAACTTTTCACTAAAGTTTTTTCTAAAACTGGAACACCTTCTTTATATTTTCTTTGCTTGATATAAAGGTTTAGCAACAGCTGGATTGTGTGCATTAACTCTAATGCTGTTCCTCCCAGACTGGTTTGACTCAAAGAATTTGCACACCACAGGAGAGATGAGACCACTATGACTTCAATGAAATGAGCAAGTCTCAGAGCCTCCAACCTCTGGAAGCTGTTATTGTCTCTTGACTAAGCCACTGCAAGGGGATATGGCATACTCATTGCCAGTATGTTATATACACACCATTAACCAGCTGCAGCTGTAATCAAAGACAGAATTGTTAGGCACACAGAGGGACAAAGCCTGCTGAGAGGAAAACGGCATGGCTTCTGCAGAGGGAAGTCCTGCCTCACCAACTTTTTGGAGTTCTGAGAGAAAGTGAACAAGCGTGTAGAAAATGGTGACCCGGTAGACATTATATACATGGACTTTCAGAAGGCTTTTGACAAGGTACCTCACCAAAAACTCCTGAGTAAACTTAGCAGTCATGGGATAAGAGTATGGGTTTTCTTATGGATTAAAAACTGGTTAAATAACAGGAAGCAAAAAATAAGAATCAATGGACAGTCCTCACAATGGAGGGAAGTAAGCACTGGGGTCCCACAAGGATCAGTACTGGGGCTGGTACTGTTTAATTTATTCATAAATGATCTGGAACTAGGGGTGAGTAGTCTAGTGGACAAGTTTGTAGATGCCACAAAATTATCCAGGATGGTAAAAAGCCAAGGCTGATTGTGAAGAGCTCTAAGGGGACCTCCACAAACTGGGTGAATGGGCAACAATGTGGCAAATGAAGTTCAGTTTCATATGTATAAGGGGGACAAAAAATCCCGACTCCAAATATAGATTAATGGGGTCTGAAAATGCTGAGACTGAGAGGGGAAAAGATCTTGAGGTCATAGTGTATAGCTCATTGAAAGTGTCAACCCAGTGTGCTGCAGTGGTGAAAAAAGCAAACGCTGTGTTAGGAATTATTGGGAAAGGGATTGAGAATAAAACAGCCAAAACTGTAATGCCCCTGTAGAGATCTATGGTGCAACCTCATGTGGAATACTGTGTACAGTTCTGACCACCATATCACCAAAAGGACATTGCCGAGCTGGAAAAAGGACAGAGAAGGGCAACCAAGATATTTAGGGGGTTGGAGCACCTTCACTATGAGGAAAGGCTGGAGAGTCTGGGACTTTTCAGTTTAAAAAAGAGGACTAAGGTGATACAAAGCGATATGGATATGGTATATTGTACTTATCCAGAATTCATATTAAAAAAACCAAGCTACCTGGAGAAGTATATGCAAAATTCTCAAAAAGGTCAATGAGAGACTTAATTTTGAAGGCAACAAATGGAATTGTCTTGAAAATCAAAGGAGAACAAATCAAAGTCTTAAAAGACGTTCCATTTGAGATCAGGAAAAGGAGACAATACAGAGACTTAACACTGTTTTTGCAAAATCATACCACTCCATACAAATGGATATTACTGGAAGGTCTTATCTTCAACTACAATGGGAAAAAAGAAAAGATTGACTCTGTTCTTAAAGCGAAAACATTCCTGAAGAAACAACAGAAAGTGAGAGATGGATCTGAGAAAGTGGAGGACAACAAAGATGCAGAAGAAGAAGATAAAAAGGGGGGAAGTTCTGACAATACCACGAACAGCTCGGCAGAATCCTCTGACTTGGAAGCAGAATTAGGGGGTGTGGCTCCTAAACCTTTAAAAGAGGCTAGATTTTGATAAGAAGCACAGAGGAAAGAAATAAGCAAAATAGAGTAACTTTGAAAGTCTGATGTTTATTATAAACTAGTTATCTTAAACCTAAGAAACACACACTTTAACCAAGCAAGACTGTGTTTGCTCACTTTATACTTTTATATTTGCATAGTATTAACTCTCATGTATTACTATTTGAGTACTAGGGAAATATCGATTATTTTGAATTTATGTATTAATGATCCTTGCTATTCGTAGTTTTAGGTTGTTGCCTTCCCTTGACCCTGTAGGTTAGTAGAATAGAAAAAGCAATAAAAATGTTTTGGGTTTTTTTTTTAAAAAAAAGAGGACTAAGGGGGGACATGATAGAGGTTTATAAAATTATGCATGGGGTGGAGAGAGTGGACCTGGAAAACTTTTCTCCCTCTCCCAAAATACTATACTAGAACTTGAGGGCATCCAATGAGGTTGATGGTCAGTAGGTTCTGGACAGACAAAAGAAAATACTAGTTTACACAGAGAGTGATTAAAATGTGGAATTCACTGCCAGAAGATATCGGCCACAGGAATAAACACCTTTACAAGGGGAATTAGATTGATTCATGGAGGATGTCTATCAATGGCTACTTGCCATGGTGACTGACTGAGGGGAACCTCTACATTCAGAGGTACTAAGCCTCTGAATTCCAGAGCCAGGAGGCAACATCAGGGGAAGGCCTCGGCCTCTATGCCCTGTTGTTGGAACTGGTTGGCCACCCTGTGAGACAGGATGCTGGAGTAGATGGATTATTGGTCTGATCCAGCAGGGCTCTTCTCATGTACGTATGACTGACAAGATATAGTTGTTTTTATACAGGGCAATCAGATTTAAATGTTACCACAATCTCAGATTGTGGATGGATTTAAGTCATTTTTATTGTATTAAACACATTTTGTACTTTGGACCTGACATCCTGCAGGGAAAGTACTATATAAAATAATATATTGTTTCCATCCCTCCCCCCCCTCCATTTCACTAACAGTAGGAAGTTCCAGAAGCAGCCTTTTACACTATCATTGCCTTCCTTAGGAGGAGAGAGATTTGCAAATATATATATACGCTGAGAATCAAGATCAGGAAAACACCCAGCCCATAAGTACTAGTATTTTAAAGCAGTCTTTTAACATAGTCTTTTCCAGACCACACACACAGTCACTGAAAGTTGCTTCTTGCTAATCAACTGCAAAACTCCCAAATGCAGAAGCTAAGCAGGTGTGGCCCTGTGTTACTATTTGGATGGGAGACCACTAAGAAGTCCAGGATAGTTACACAGAGGCAGGCAATAGCAAACCACCTCAGAATGTCTCTTGTCTTGAAAACCCTATGGGGTCACCATAAGTCAGCTGTGACTTGATGGGGGGGGGGGAAGTCCCATGAGTTCAATTTACTCCCTAGTAAGTGTGCTATGACTGGATCCTCAGTCTCTTACCCCTACTGCTCAAATGTAAAACTATTTCCTTAAGCTACTCGGGAGGTTCCAGAAATCAATTTAGCTTGTTGCAGCAAAAACAAGAAACAAAACAAACAAAAGAATCTTGTGGCACATTAAACGTGAATGAATTTATTGTAACATTAGCTTTTTATGACTCACACTGCAATCCTGAGCAGTTATACCCTTCTAAGTCCATTGACTGCACTGTGAGTCAGACACAAGAACTGAGTAGAAAGTTTCCTCAAACTTTATTGAAAGGCATGGTGTTAAAACGAAGATAAATGGAAGGTATTTTTTTCATTTATTTATATTTTTTTTTTATCCTGCCTTTCCAGATATCCTGTTCAACCAACTATTATTCTAAATCTGGGAACATCTGTCTGGAGCAGAACTGACATTGGACTTCCCCATCTCTGGCAGTAGATGACTGAATGCTTAGAAGTCACTATCTAAACAGGGAGAAAGAGGTGAGAATCCAAGGGTCCACTCAGATTATGTCTTTGTCTAGGTAGCATTTCTAAGGGACCATTTCTGCCATCATTTATCTTGCCAGTCAATATCATCTCTTCCTTATGTCCTTCCTTATGTCACCTCCTTTGCTTTGGTGTTGGTTTGTTACTACTTTGGCACACCTGGTTCTGTTCTGAATGTTGTGAAATTTGAACAAGAAGCTGAAAAGAAAAATTAGCAGACAGATGCAACTCAAATTGCTGAAAGAGGAAAATGAACAGCAGAATTAAAAACAGAAACCAGCTGAGCAGTGTTTACCCAATGCATTATCATGGGGGGAGGGGAGGGAGACGCAGGAACATCCCAGCTCTAATTATGAAAAATGGCTGCTTCTTATAAAGGGTGAACACCGATGAGTGGAAAGAGGGGTAAGCAATGGATTGGTGGGCTATATGCTACCTGTACTGCACAGCACTCAAAATAGCACCACCGGGCCTTACATTCCCCCAAACAATGTAGTAATTTTTCTTCTACATCATATGCTGCCATGTTAGGAAACACAATGACCGGAATGTCTAACACAGAAATGGAAATTCAAGGGAATCAGAATATTGCACTGAGTATACTGCACTGAGTCATTAGAATTCTGCTTCCATTGTGTTCCCATTTGCGTGTGTTGTGCACACATGCACTTGCATTGAAACGCAGAGGACAAACTGACTTTAATTTGCTGCGGATGGGAGCTAAAAGCATTTACAAATTTGTACTAATTTACTGTTCAAACACCAATCAGCTGTTAAAGGACTTGGAAGGGTTCAAAATCTAGCCAGCCTTTTTACAGCTCGGGAAGTGCAGAGCATTTGCATTCATTTGCTATGTACTTAAGCTTGTGTTAAAGCAAATTAGATCCCAAGGAAATCGCAGTCATTCATGATTCATTGAGTCATTCATATTGGAAAGTTGTTTCTGGCTTCAGTGTATATTCTTAGGTTGAGACAGTTCTACCTACAAAATATATAAAGTATTATCCATGGGCAATTACCCACTTCCACCCATCTTTCAAAGGTAGCACTATTAGCAGCATAAATTATTCATATTATATAATGTCGCACATGAGCGGTGTGCTCTTGCCACAAATGTAGCCTTTCTTTTCCTAAGGGCAGAATGATCTTTTTAGATCAGCTAGAGTGTTGTTATCTTTGGTGTTCTGCCCTATTTGTATCTGGCATATGCATTGGTATTGGGAGAGGGGTGGTAACCACATAGGTCACAGATCTAATCTAATCTAATCTACCCAACATGTATACTTTCTTCCAAGGATTTCTGTTTCTCTTTTCTTCTGTTTTGTCCTCACAACAACTCTGTGAGGTAGGGTCACCTGAGAGATAACAAATAGCTCTTTGAATGCAGGTTGCAGGATGGAAACATGGGGACAGCCACAAAAATATAAAACTGATGTTGCATTACAATGGCCCCTGTCACACGGGCAGGAAACTGCAGAGGAGAAGTGTGGCTGTTTGCCCCGGGGCAAACTAACATGCAGTAAAGCGATCAGACCTACTGTGGAGGTTCTGTGGAGGTACTGTGGAGGTTCCATGGCAAGGGAGAGGTGCCGATCACAACACACGCCTGCGCGCAATGAAGAAGCGCACGGCGCGGCGAACTGGTTTTCTTTTTTTGTGTACACTACGAATGCGCATGCTCCGTTGGGTGCGTGTGCGCATCCACGGAGACGTGGGGGAAAAAAACCCCTTTTCCGCAAGGGGACATGGGTGGGCGCCGGATACCACCGGAAACGCGATCAGACGCCCGCCCTTGCCCCGCAGTTTCTGGAAACTAGTACCTCCAAGGTACTAGTTTTTTGCTGCGCTTTTTCGGCAGGAAGCCTCAGTTGTGCCACGGAAGCGCTACGCTTCCCAGATGTGCTGGTGAGATCGCGACCGGAAACTCCGCTTGTCTTCCATATCTCTTGCGTGGCTAATGTTGCGTGTGACCGCAGCCAATATTAATTTTTTTTTTGCACCACAGAGAGTTGCATTCCTAAAAATAAGAAAATCTATTTCAATTATTTACCAATCTAAATTTTATCCTGCCTTCTTCCAAGGAGCCCTGGGAAGCATGCATTGTTCTTCTGTCCTTCCTTGAACAATCCTGTGAGGTAGAATCTTAGAATCATAGAGATGGAAGGGATCTCCAGGGTCATCTAGTCCAACCCCCTGCACAATGCAAGAAATTGGTGCCCACATATGGCCTCCCTGCGGTTGCTGTCACCCACCCACCTACTGACTACTGACAACTGGCCTCGAATTTACTGTACCATCGGGCCAAAATTTTTATAGCCAGCTGATGTTTGTTTTAAGCGGTACCTATTTTTTTAATGTTTATATTGTGTTTTAAATTGCAGTTGTATTATTATAATGATGTTACCCACTCTGAGCCCATCTGTGGGATGGGCAGGATACAAATAATAAATAAATATAAATAAACAAGTGGGAATGTTTTTCAATACAGATTTCTGTGTGTTCCCAGGGTACTTTTATGATCTGTGTGAGAACTGGAAGGAGACTGCATGGAGAGTGTGTAGAGAAGAGTAGATAGGAAGGAAGGCAAAACTGCATCAGGAGGTTCAAACAACATGCAGTACAAAAGATCATGTCAGTCTTTTCAAGTTTTTCATACTGCACCAAGTCATACAAGGTAGGATGCATCATGTAGTATGTACAGGATTAAACCATTGGAGAAATCCTCTAAGGATGGGCAGCTGAAAATTTACTTTATTTCCCTTAAACAGTTTTATGCTGACTTTCCACTTGATCAGGGTGCACAAAGTAGAAAAAACAACTTAAAACTTTTTTTTTGAGCCCCCGGAGGGGATTTTTTTATTGATTTTTTTTAACACTACAAAAAACTACAACAGAAAAGGGGGAGGGGAAAACTACATATAAGGGAGAAAGTAAAGAACCCACTACTGACTAAAAACCCAAGAGAGGAGATCCTCTAACTAGCTTTTTTTTAGCATCCAAACTTATCATCTTTGTACTACTTATGAACTGTGTCAATCTTTTAGAACTTTTAACCCTCCCCATTTACATTTAATTGCCCAATAACAGTGCCCCCCATCATCCCCTGGAACCAAAGTTCTCAAAGGCACAATTCAGAGTCCTTCAGCCTTTACTTCTTCTCTCTTTTCTGCAGTTTGTAAGGACTTTTCGGGGCTGCTGCCCCCTGCTCAGACAAAGAGTCCTTGCCAGATGAACCTGTTTCCAGCTCGCCACTGGACCTGCTGTCTTCTTCTTTTTCTCTTCCTCTGACCGTCCCAGCTGCTCCTTTAGAAATTCTTGAGCTTTAAGAACAGAGTCAATCTTAACCTTCTTGTCTTTGATCTTAAATGCTACTCCTTCTGGAAATAGCCATTTGTATCCAATTGAATTTGTTTGGAGGAAGAGCACAAGTTCTTTGTATTTCTTTCTGCGTTGCCATACTTCAAATGAAATATCCTTTAGCGTTCTGACCGCATTCTCCCCCACCTTCAGGGGTGTCACAGCCACTGCTTTCAGGATAGCATCCCTGATGTGCCTCTTTGAGAATCTTACTACAATTTCCCCAGGCAGATTATTTTTCTTTAT
>NW_015167568.1:316102-332278 GCF_001447785.1 Gekko japonicus | reverse complement strand
GTGTGTGTGTGTTTAAAAGTTGGTTGGCATGGCTGTGTGGGACAATCTAGAATGCTGAAACAGGCAAGTTGTGTGATTGGTGAGTGACAGAGAGGGGGAGGGGTTTTTGGAATGGATGCTGTGTGGAGGATTTGAATGTCTATCAGGAGTGACTGTTAGAGTTTAGACAGTTTATGATGACAGTTGAGAAAGACAGTTAGTGAGATGACTGTGGAGTTAAACAGTTAGTCAGAGCAGTGTGTGCTGTGTAAAAAGAGTTAATATGAGTTTTGTCCTGAGTTCTCTGTGTGAGAGGTTCCTGTGTGGAATATAAAAGTAAAAGTCTCTGTGTTAAGCAGTTAGTCAGTTCTGTCTCTGAGTTGAAGGAGACTCAGTCTTGTGTGTGTTATGAAAAGTTAAAGCATAAAGAAACAGTAACCATATATGGCCTAAGGAAAATATTGTGACAAAGTGACATGCCCTGATCCCTGTCAATAAGAGGGAAGAGTGTGTGAACATCAAATAAATCTACTTTTATTTAAGATACAAGTTCTGAACGAAATTCTTCCCAGGAAACACATAGTTCCTCGAAAGGCCTAGACCCCGTGCCACAATACCAAACCAGAAGAAGAAATATATTAGTATAAAGGTGTGGAAAGCCTTAAATTTTCCTGGTGGCAGCGAGATTACCCTGAGAGCAAAAACATAAGAACATTTTGAAGTAAAACCAGACCTCCCCAAATAAGAGGTCGTCACAGGGCCCCTGGGGGGTTAACAAGCCTGCTCACCCCCTCCGTCTGCCAGAGCACAGAGACACCCCCGAGAGGTCCAGGAGGTGAGTCCGTGAGCGTGCCGCCATCAACCGGAAGTCAACTTAAACTTTTAAGCAATTAAAAACACATTTAAAATGGTAACATAATAATTAAAAATACATAAACAAACAACACTAGAAGGAGGGCTGGTAACCATTCTTGGGAATATGCTAGACAAAACAAAAAAGCATTCACTTGCTGGTGAAAGACACCAATACAGGGAGACAGATAAATCTCCCTCGGGAAGGAGTTCCAAAATTTTAGTGCCATAATTGAGAAGGCCCTTTCTCGGGTTGCCACATGCCTAACTTCAGATGGCAGGGGCAACTGACAGGACAGTTCCCTATTCCAATTGATTCCTAATCAGTTCCCTAACATGAAAGCTTACTCTGATCTCCAGCTGTCCAACAGGAAGAACAATTTTTCTCTAGTGGCTTCACCTTAACTCAATTTGAGCAGGATAAAATAATATCTTAAAAGAAGAAATTGACCAAACCTTGACCATTGACAAGCATATCATCATTATGTGGGGTCCATGTCACCAGTTTCTCTAATATTTTAATCACTAGTTTCTTTTGCTCGACTTATACATTTATGATGTATTTCTAGTTCATCCTGCCTCCATGTACTGGCCACTATGTTTGCACAGGAAGCCTCATGGTGGAACTCATAGGTCACATTCAGACATGGGGACAGACATGAGGACAGATGTCAATGCAGTTCCATTCCACATGTTGCATTATGTGCATATGAGAGTAGGGGAAACTAGCACAAAATTCAGTAGGTACTTATTTACATGGAACCTTAGGATTGTGCATATATTGCATGCATGTGTGAAAGCACTTAAGAGTGCTTCCTGCTCCCATTATCTCCATCTTAACACTTTCAGTATCAAGTCTGAATGAATCTACACATGTACAAACTCTGTATGTGTGTACAGTTTGTATTGACATAGGCTCTTTTAGGAAGCTATTCTGAATGCCTGTAGACAGGGAAGATGAAGGTCATTAAATGTGATCCCATTCAGCTGTACACATGTTTACACAGGTAATGTGCATTCAGTCTTCAGGTTTCTTTTGTTCTTTAGTAAGTACTAGTCAACTCATCTCTATGCAAAGAACTAGAGGAAACAGAGGCTACCAACTGATATTATCTACAGGAAAACTACACTTCATATTTATGATCTATCCAACATCCCAGACAAGTGATTAAATGCCCTTTTGAACATAGCAAGTGAAATACCTCTTGTATAGCCCAAGGACATATGATGAATGTCTTACCTCTCCTGCCAGTCTATTGGAAATAATGAACCTGCTTTCGAAACCAGGCCCCTGGGTCTGCTGGAAGGGATGGCACATAAGAGTTAAAATATAAACAAATGAACAGAAAAGAACACATCTGTGAATTTCTTCTACATATGGCTAGCTCTTTTGGAAAGGAAGTAGCTGGCAACAAGACAAAGACAATTATCTGATGGAGAGAGAAGGGAAAGCACAGCATTTGCTGCGAGTCATGAGAAAGCACAACATTGTAGCATCTTCCAGACTTTAAGAATATGTGTGAATAACTTGTATTACATGGAAGAAACATACAGCAAGGAGCTGATGTTGCTACATACCTAAGGAGATCCCAGTAATGATGTGAATAAATTACTAGAAATGGTCATATCATCATCATCATGCATGACCATCATCCACTCTAACAGCCAAGTTGGTCAGATCTAAAGATACTTAAATCTGGTGACGGGAGCTGTGAACAGGCAAGACACATTTTTCTACAAACTTAAAAATGCTCCAGGTTGGCAGAAAAAAATATTCTTAATTACTGTTTTCATGACAAAAATAATAAACAGTGAGCCATCACAAACTAAAAGGGAAGCCTAAGGTTGACTGCCTGAGTGACAATATGATTTTACTACAGCTGCCAAAAATTATTTGCAGAAAAATGTGAAATCTAACAAAAAAAGAAGAAAGTACATTGGGTAGTTAAAAAATAAATAAATTGAGCTTCTGTAGCTTTAATAAATGGATTGCCTCAGTGGCCATTAGTAGGCAACACAGTATTCCAGGTTTGGTTTCTGTGATTAGAAGGCAGGGGCAGGGTCCTTTCCAGGGCTATTTTGGCATTCAAGGGCCTGGCAACAAACACTGGGTGACTTGATACCATCCAACTTGCATGACTCTGCTAGGCCTGGCTGTTTGCTATTGTTCAACAACAGCCATCTCAAAAAAAGCCAATGTGGTGCAGTGGTTAAAGCTTCAGAGTCTGGACTCTGGGAGACCCAGGTCTGAGTCCCCATCTTGCTGTGGAAACTCACTGGGTGATTTTGGACCAGTCACATACTTTCAGCCTAACCTACCTCATGTTGGAATATGCAAGGTCTATAGTGCAGCCTTGTGAAGAAGATCTGAAGATCATCCTACAGGGGACAGCTGAGGGACTTGCAGTTAATGTAGCTAGACTAGGGACTTCTTTTTTTCCAAATTGTGTCCTTGCTGTCTCCTGATTGGATCTTCTGGAGACTTCCTGATTCTATAGAGCTTCCTTTTGCTCTTCGTTTCTTTTATAGCAGTTTGTTTATTTTAGAGCAGTTAGACTGGTTAGTTTAGACGTTCTCTCTGTATGTTCTATAACAGTTTCTTCTTCTATAATAAACCTACTATAATAAATCTACTAAACAGTCAGTGCTCCACTTCCTTTGCATGTTTGAATTCTGCCAACACCTCACAGGGTTGTTGTGAGGATAAAAAAGAGGCGAAGAGAATACTGTAAGCTGCTTTGCTCCCTACTGTGGAGAAAAGGGGGGTATAAATGAAGTACATAAATAATAAATATAGTTGAAGATGGGAGGAAGATAATAGGAAGGTTGATGAATGGCTGAGAAGTGAATGGGATAGGGAAAGGGGACAGGAAGTTGCCAGGAAGAGAGAAAGTGAAGTCCCCCACATACAAGTCCTCAAGGGTTCCCTACCAAGCAAGTGCACCAGGCCCAATGGCCAGCACCACACAACTGGTCAGTAGCTTTCCTAAGTAGAGGCTGCTGGTGGGAAAGCTGAAGACAGAAGGGCAGATAAATGTGGTTTGGGTGGTGGGTGAGAAGTAGAAAAGGAAGTATTGAAAGGGGAGATACTATGGGGACTTTCAAGAAAGGAAAGAGGAAATAGTGGGGGAGGGAAACATTAGATGCCTCCCGCAAGTCCTTGTAAGTTCTAACTGCAAGAGTATTTAAGGGAAAGCAATAGGATGTAGATACCACTAGAATCAGGAAATGCCTTTTATAGATCCTTTGGGTTTATAACAAGTTGCAATGATTTTTAAATATAACTTAATTGCATGTTCAAATAAAGGTCACCAGATCTTACCTGGCTGTCGGTGTGTGTGTGGGGGGGTCCCTCTCCATGCTTTGGAATTTTTGGCATGTGTGCAAAATGTGTGTGCTGCAATGACATCACCTGGAAGTGACATCATATTAGGGGGTACATTGCAGAGGAATGGTCTAGCGTTTGAGGAAAAACTCTATGGTAACCATAGAGTTTTTTCTCAAATGCTAGAGTGTCCCCCTGCAATGTGCCCCATGTGATGATGTCACTTCCAGGTGATGTCATTGCACAGGGCACATTGGTGTGGATGGAGCTCTTTGGGGGCAGGGTTCCCCTGCCGGCCAGCTCATTGGTGGCAGATCAGGCCCCCTGAAAGCAGGTAAACCTTCACCCCTGTCGGGGAAATGGCAACCTGAGTTCAAATTACTAGCCCAAAGTACTTCCACCCTAATTGTTTTAAGTTAGAGGAAACATTTGTACTTGTGAGCACAAGTAAGCAATTTTGTGGACTTTCAATTGTGTCTCAGGCTTATTCACAATCCAATACAATGGAGATACAGTATTCTTGTCATGTGAAAACAGAAAAAAATCCCATTGTATTTATGAACATAATGAAAAGATAAAAAGAAGCATAGAACCTACAAGCACTTGCAGGTTTCATTTCATTTCCGCCTGTATCCCCTACCCCACACTATTTCTTTTCTCTCTCCATCTGGAAGTCTCCATTTCCTCTCCTCCCTTTCATACTTCCTTCTCTCCTTTCCACTCACCAGCCAGCCTATCTTTTATCTTCTTCAGTCTTCAGTTTTATCATTTACAACCCACCTCTCACCCCAACAGGGATTGAAAGCATCTTACATAATTCTCCTCTCATCCATTTTATCCTCACAAGATTAGGCTAAGTGTGGCATTGGCCCAAGGTCACCCAGAAAACTTCTATGACAGAGTGGGAATTTGAGCTGGGATGTCCCATATTCTAGTCTAGCTGCTAGACCGACTGGCTCTTAGCTTTCCCTCCAGTCTTCCTCCTGGGAAAAGTCTAGCTAAGTTGCAAAAGTCATGTGCTAGCAAGTCAGTCAGGTGAGATGTAAGGTGGCCACTTAGGGTTGTCAACTTCCAGGTGGTACTTGGAGATCTCTAAGTGGCATCTTTGTGTCAGACTCCCACAGCATCAACGAAGTACACACTTGCAGAAAAGGTTTTACTTTATTTGAAGCTATAGGTGCATAAACAGGATCACTGTTCAGAATGAGGGGTAAGCATTGAGCACACTGGATTATAGTACATTCAGAAAGTAGAGACCCAATTGTGGGACTTCCCGCGCGCGCCTTTGGGCCTGGGAAGCAACGCTTCTAGATAACCATAACATCTTTGCTTCTCATGGAGTGTACCATGAGATCACCCAAGCAACTATTCGGCAGCAACCACCTGTGGCCTTGAGAGATATGGATGTTCCTGCATCTAGGCAATTAAGCGCATCAACAGGCATACATAGGAAAGTGAAAGCAGGCAAGCGCATACGTAGAAGAGAGGGGGGGAACCTTTTGGCAGCTTGCTGACACTTTGAGACCAACAAGATTTTCGGGGTTTAAGCTTTCGAGAACCAAAGCTCCCTTGATAAAGTAGCTTTGTATCTCAACAGCTTATACCCTAAAATCTTGTTGGTCTCTAAGATGCTACTGGATTCGAATCTAGCTGTTCTACTGCATACATATATGGCTACCCTCTGAAACGATCTGCTGAACGTCTTGAAGGAAGGACAGATAGAATATGATAACTGGGCAATTCAACACTAGTCAAAGCAAACAAAACTGGTAGAAAATATTAGAATTTGTCGTTTTCATTTGCAGATGGCTTTTGTAACAGATATTTTTGGTATGAAAATTGTCCCTCCACCAGCCCCACTCTTAAAGCTTCAGGATTTTTTTCTGAAATATCAAATTTGTGTTCCTACAACAATTTCCAAGGTTTTTAATGTGTCTATATTATTCATCTCCAAGCAGCAAATTAAAAAGTTTATATATTTGTTAAATGTTGGTAAAATAGCTTTTGGTGTTCTTTCATATCTAGCTAAGTTATAACAAGTACTGCTAATGAATATTACAATTACTGGATTTTTCTAAGCAGTCAACTTTATGAATATCCTAATTTAACTAGACTGATTTGTGATTTGTAATCTCTGCTATTTTATTACTGAGTGGTTTAAGATCAAGCACATCAAATGTGAAAATGAAAAACCTAGTAGTTTGAGATTTAGTAAATTCATGATGAAAATGTAAATTCACTGGAACTAACTTAATTTGTTCTGTGAATCATCTTAACATGAATGCAAATATGAATTTAATTTTTATTGTTGCCAAACATAGAAGTATAGAGGATTTACGTAATTAAAATGCAGGGGATGGGATATAGGGATTGGTGTGGGGTTTTTTACTATAAAGTTATCTCTATGGCAATAGGCCTACCTAATTTGAATTGAATATTTGTCTCCATAATATAGATTCAAACCAAAGTAAGCCAGGCTCAGAGCTAATTACATATGTCACAAATGCATCACCTAAAAGTCACTGTTTTCAAAAATAATGTTCTATCAGAACTACCACCATTGCTATATTTTCAATTACAGCTGAACATCAATCTAAAGCTGTGCTATCCAAAAGCCTTTAAAGCTCTGAATGTGACTCCCCTTTGGTGCAAGTAGCAAACTACCTTTGGGTTAGTTCTCAGAGTGGACCATGCATGAGCATCCATGGGTTTGAAAGCCTACGGGTACCAGGCTATAGCTGCCAGCATTGTGATAGCTGCTACAGACACATGGAGGATTCTGAACACATAGAAGTACATTCATTAATAGCTGCTTAGTACATATGTGAACCGTAACCGCCAGAATATTTCAGATTGTTGGATTACATTTGACCAAATGAAGTGGCATATATGGCATTAAAAAAAAAAAAAACCTTACTAAATGGATATACCTGTCCGAGAAAATATTTGCTGATTCTACTCACAATCACTCTATTCTGAACAGGTTTTGACACTAGATGTCTTTTTTGCACACATATTTCAAATGTTTCTTATCTTAAGCCTTTCCCAAAGTTATGGCCATTGATTTCTCCTACTTTAGAAACTTCCCCTTCTTTTACCCCACCCTCCATTTCTTTGTTGCATGCAGACTGTTAACCATTTAGATTCAGGGATCTTCCTTTTAGGGTTTTTTCTTGTTTTAAAAAACCCCCTGTTTGTTTGTGACGGGTCAGGCACATGACTGAAACCTTATACATTATTAATGATAATAAATAATATAACAACCACAACCATTCCCTATTTCTAGAAAATGCCATCTCATTTGGCACTAATGAGCAGTCTCAGCAAGGATGCTAAATACAGAGCTCCACATCCTTAAAGGGCTATGGCGGTGTATGCTTAGTTGGATTAAGCAGGCCTTCTGTGAACAAAAATCCTTTGAGGATCAGGTTGCAAATGAACACTCAAATGGAAATGTAGTCTTGTCTGTTGATGATGAATAAGGAGGGCAGGGTTAAGACGAGACTGACAAATTAGCTTCTGGAACACTGGCTAAATTAAAGAGGCAGTCTAGCCATGTCAATCTAGGTTCCTTCACAAATCCAAATCATTTTTAAAAATGCAAATAACTTAAGAGTGTAAATCTATGGATGAGGGCACCACATCGATATAATCTAGATAATATAATCATGCAAGAATAATTTGAGTGCTTCGTCTTTGTACCATTGTCTCCTTGATTAGTCACCAATCTGTCACAAATTATGGTCAACAGTGTGTTTGTGGACATAGACATTTTTTTGGGGGTATCTCTTTAACAAAGCTCCCCCACGTGTAATTTAACAGAATAGCCACTCATCAATCCTTATAAACTGAAACATAAACTGTTAATATACTATCCTTAAAATAAATTCATAAAATGTTGATCAAATGCAAAATATTTTGAATAAAATACATCTTATTTCATTTTCACTGCTACTTTACTACAGAAGGTCAGGATATTATTTTATCTATCCAGGTGAAAGAAATCTTCTGTATACTACAAGGACTGCTTTTAACTGAAAGGCACCCTTGAAACTACTATTACAATGCCACTGTCTTGGAGTTCACCTCTTTCCAATTAAATCATGACCTTTCCTTCCCCATACAGTTTTTTTTCCTAAAGTCCCATGGCTCAAATGTCATCTTAAACTTTATTTTCTATTTCTAACCTGTAATTTGGAAAATAAGCATGAATCAGTAAGCGATCAGCTTCATATTTTATGCCTTCTACCAGGGGGTTGACCTGCATTGGCAGGTGGATGGATTACTCAGTATGGTAGATCAGTACTACAACACCATGATTTTTATCATACACTAGGGTGGGGGATCATAGTTCAAAAATAGAAATGGATAACTTTTTCAAAGGCACCTCAGTATCTGAGACAGTAGTTTTCAAAGATAGATTCACAGCTCAGGGAGGGTGCCCAGACTACTTCCAGGTAGTGTAAAGCACAGAAGCCCATTATGACCATATGTTGCTGCCTTGATGCATGCCTATTATGTAGGCATTGGACTACCTAGCTCACTAATGAATGATGCTGCCTGTACAGGATCTCAAGTAGAGAAAGGTCCTATGTCACACCTGCTTTCTAAAATCCTGTAACAGGAGATGCCAGGAGGGACATGCAATGCACGAGCTACGACACTGAGCAACAGCGCCTCCCTTTTGGTCATTTAAGGGGCTAATTGATATGGTGGTTCACCTTCACACTTTTATTAACTCCTGGCTTCCCTTGAAACTCATCAAATGTTTTGTCTGAAGAGAAACCTCCATGGTCACTTTTAATTTTACCTTCATCAAAATGATGTGCCAACCCAAGGATGCTCAAACCTGTCTGAGAAACTGCACTAGTCTCATGGAAGCTTAATTTTTTTTTTTGCTTCTCTCAAGTCTCCTCTGATATTTGCCCAAGCAACTTCCTTCCCCCTAAGCTTATTTTTTGGTTTAACATTCTCTTATACAAAATTCCAGTGACAACTCTGAGCACCAGCCTTTCTTTCTGCATACACACCAAAGTTACTTGTTGGCATTGATTTGGAGCAGCTTTTCCTGAGGCCTTTCTCCCCCTATTTTCTTTTTGAATTATTCTGAATGTAATAAACAATTCATGCTTCATGTTTCATAAGCACTTGCACCAAATACCCAGACAGTGCACTAAATACACAGAATGTGACCTGTATCCAACAACATTCCTCATACAGTAGAACCTTTGGAGATGGACTTATCCCTCCTGCTGCAGTTCCTTGAAAATTTGTTCCTGGGGGGAGTAAGTGGACCACCAGGAACAGCATAAGGGGCAACATTGCAGTGGGAGTGGGAATCACTGGAAATTGCCACCTCCTCTTCTAAAAATAGTAGTGCTCTGAAGTCTTTAAAAGAGCATTGCTGGATACAAGCCAGTTATACCAATTTCACTGGAACTGAAATGTAAACTAATTGCTATCTGTCTTGATAGCTAGCATATCTTCTAGTAAGTTAAATGGAAATGTTGATTATAAAAAGCAAAACAGAAGATGACTTTTCTGCTTGTGAAGAGATAAAAATATACATGGGTGAGTGGGCCCTTAGATTTATTTAGAAGATTTTTCACAAGCCCCAGTATCTACAAATAAAGTCTGATTCTCAGAACATTATTTTGTCACAGTTGGATTAATTATAAGAAACCAAAAAGTGATTTTCTGGAACCAGCATCTTCTTTTCTAGAAACCATCCCATACATCTAGCTCAGTGTCATCTGCTCTGACTGCCAGCAGTATCTCTCTAGGGTTTCTGGCAAGAGTTCTTTCCCTTTATCTTCTACCTGAGTCCTTTTCTAGCTAGAGATTGAACTTGGGACCTTTCTCACACAAAGATTGTACTCTTCCACTGAGCTACTCCTATTTTTGAAGTCTTTCTCATACATATATATGTATGAGTAATGCCCATTGTGGGAGTAATGCCCGTTGTGGGAAGAAATACAACGGGATCTAGAAGGAAGCGCCAGATGAGTGTCCCGGCTGTGGCTGGTGGGGCGCCAGAGGGAAGCGGAAAATGGAGGGAGGCAAGCCATGTTTCTTTCCTTCTGCTTAGCTATAAGGCAGGGCTGTCTCAAGTCATTTTGCTGCCCCAAGTGGGTAGTATAGGAGGACAGCCTCATGGTAACAGGTATGGTTCTCTCCACCTCTGACTTATGGGGAGGGGGGGTGTTATGCAGTGGCAGCTAAGGTAGAAAAGCACCTCCTCCTGTGCAATGTTTTCTGGGTTCCAAGGGTCTGAAAAGTAGTTCCATAGCCGATCACACGGTTGCCAACTCTGGGTTGGGAAATGCCTGTAGATTTGAGGGGTAGAGCCTGGGGAGGGCAGGATTTGGGTTGGGGACGGACCTCAGTAGGGTATAATGCCATAGACTCTACTGCCCAAAGCAGCCATTGTCTCCAGGAGAACTGATCTGGGATGACATCTGGGTCATCTGGACATCAGCTGAAGCCCTGACTGCTACGTCACATTGGCTGTCATACAGGGGCCATCTCAGCAGGATATAAGGACACAGAGTCCACCACTTTCTCCAGGGGAACTGATCTCTGCCATCTGGAAAGCAGTTGTAATTCTGAGTGATCTTTAGCCCTCACCTGGAGATTTGCAACCATTGTTTCCCCCAACAGATACTAAGGGGAAATTTATTTTACCTCAGAACATCAACAGCAAACTGTTTAGAATGTTAGAGGGAAAGGCCACTGAGGCCGCATATGCAAATGACCTCTGTGTTCCGAGGCAAAGGCTAATCAGGCCACATATGCAAATATCCTCTGTGTTCTGACTGGCTGTGGGGGGTGGAACGAAAAGCAAACTGTTTAGAATTTTGGAGGCAGGACTCAGGCAAACCAGGCAGTGGATAGGGAGACCCTCTGAATGACAGATCAGAGAGCGAACTGATTTTGGAGCGTGTTGGAATGTTCAGGGGAGTCCATAACCAAAACAGGATTATATATACCGGATTATATAAACAGGATTATATACATACAGAGAGAGATAGAGAGAGAGAGTATGTCTCAATGGTAAGCCTTGGAGGCTCGTATTGAAATTAGATGCTGGGGCTAAGACTTGCATTGTAGTAAAGCTTACCACAGGCAGATGACCAGAGTACAAATTCATGTAAAATTGTATATTTAATAAACAATGAAATGATTAATACCAAACCACTTGAGCTTTATAATTTTAATATCATCAAATGAGGCCCAAAACTATACTGTTTATGGCCCCTTTCCGAGTGCCTGCTGTCAGATAATAGTTTTGGGCACTAGAAAACCTATATTCACCTGATGGGGTTTGATGATACTGTCTACTGTGCCTTTTACTGTTTTATTGTTTTATGGATTGTATGTTGTAAGCCACCCTGAGCCCACTTGTGGGATAGGGCAGGGTATAAATTGAAATAATGGTGATGATGATGATGATGATGATGATGTCTACACGGCTGAAAAGGTAGGCAAATCTTAGTCTCATGGTGGTTTCCCATAAAGAAGAAGAAGAGGAGGAGGAGGAGGAGGAGATTGGATTTATACCCTACCCTTCACTACCAGAAGGAGTCTCAGAGCAGCTTACAATCCCCTTCCCTTCCCCTCCCCACAACAGACACCCTGTGAGGTAGGTGGGGGTGATAGAGCTCTCTCCAGAACTGTCTTCGAGAGAACAGCTCTGAAAGAACTTATGACTGACCCAAGATCAAACCAGCAGATGCATGTGGAGGAGTGGGGAATCAAACCCGGTTCTCCCAGGCTAGAGTCCATGGTCTTAACCACTACACCAAACTGGCTCTCAGCCAACAATATTTTTCAGTTGTGGTTCCTGATATTCAGACACATAGCAGATTGTGCCACCTTGAATGTCATGTTTATGAAAATAGACTATTAAAGAAAAAAGGATTGGCTGTTTTGTAAGTCAGCACATGAGTCCACCTTTGCAGGGTATGGTGGGAATACTTGTAGATGTCACTCAGCTCTCACCAGCTCTTAAAGCCCTTTATTGCAAGCATCTCATGGCAATATAGGCTGCAGGGTTACGTTCCTCCCCCCCACTGGCATAGCATAGAACAAAATTCCTGTGAAATTACTTTTGGATTTGTGTATTTCAGAGAATGCTAAAATGGTCACAGAAAATATTTAGCATGTGTGAGGCCCTTTTCATCCGTTAAGGTCTGAACTTCTCCAAATAACAAGCAGAACTTGATCAAGCATGAACACTCCTTGGCTATCTATAGATTTGTACTACACAACCTTAGAAATGTCATTGGCACACTTCAGAGTGTAATCAATACGTTCTTTTTAACCTTTCAGCAAGAAGGCTGGCTACAGAGCAGGGCTGATTGAAAGACTCTTTTGCAGTGTGAAATGTGCAAATGAGAAAGGTTAAAAAACAAAACACCAGCCCATAGGTCTGGTTAATAGGCAATGAGAACTTGGCCTTGAAAGAGCTTTTTTCATTGGAATGCCTGAGGTAAGTTTTCACACACCTGTAGAATGGATTCATATGTTACTCGGTAACAATTTCTTTTTGCTGCGATAAGTGTAATCTAAGTATCTATATGAGTTTAGAATAACCAAGTGTAAAGGAGAACAGGGTTTCAACACTTTTAACAGTTGTGTACATTAATAGTTTCAAATTTTCAGCCGAGCACAGGTTTATTACATCTGAATGACCTGTTGCAATTCAGTTTTTACACAATTAGTTCAACATTACACAGTTCAGTTCACAGGAACCCAGTCTTCCTTTGTTATCTGGTGAAGCCTAATTACTGCAGCTGTTGTCAATTTAAAAAAGAAAGTTTAGTAGATTAATCTTATCAGTTGTAATCAATCAATTGAATCTATATACATTTTGGGCAAAAATCATACTTCCTTTGTTTTTAGATTTCTTGTGATCTGAAGGAGAATGCCTTTTCCAAACTGGCACTTCAAGAGGAATTCCTCTAACAGGACACTACCTGCAATTATGATAATTATATAGAAAATGAATGTGGAAAGACATTTTATACTGGTCCAGTAATGTCTACTCTGGCATGCAGTGGCTCACCACATTATTGGGCAGAGAAAGATGTTTTCCAAGACATACTAAATGAGATCCTTGAGCTAAAAGTGCCAGGGATCTCACCTGGAATCTTATGCAAGCAAAGCAAATGCACTACCACTCAGCTCTGGCTCCTTCTTTCAATAAATAATTAACATTTTTCTTTTTTAAAAAACTGTGTTGCCCAATTAATTAGGAGAGCCTTTTTAGTCGATCAAAGGGGTTCTTAATTGACGAATCTAACCAATTAATTGATTAAAGGTTGAAACCTTACTAATTACTGTTCTAGCAGTGCAATAAGCAGAGCTACACCCTTCTAAGCCTGTTGATTTCTATGGGCTCAGAAAGGTATATATCTCTGATCTGGGTTGCACTGTAAAGGTTTCACACAAGCTCTTCACACAGAGAGTTACAGCCAGTTCTTATGCAATGTGTGTTTGCTGAGAAGCAAGCATCATTTTGAAAAGGCTTACTTCCAAGAAAATTGGAAGATTGCTTAGGACACCAAATTTGCTGTGTACCATACTGATACACTTTAAGTACAAAATAGGAAACATCTCATAGTATCTGCAGCATAGCCTAAATCAATGATTTTTGAAGGGGGCCATACAGGGGTCTTGTTGTAGAAAAAGAGCTGCCGGAGCTCATTAGCATAACTCATTAGCATAACTTATTTGCATATGCCACGCCCCCTGACATCACCGGAAGTGTGTCAGAAGGCCCGGCTACTTACCCTCCTGCTTCATCCTCATTCCCAAACGGAATGAGGATCGAAGCAGAGGGCGGGGTAAAGAAGGGGCGGGGCTTCACCACGTGACCGCCCCGCCCCCTAGAGGTTCTCTTCCGGAGCTCCGTACCTGAGAGCTCCCCCCCGACTAGAGCCCTGGGGCCATAAATCCCTACAGGGGGTAATGCACACATCTTGGGGCCAATCTGAATTTGTAGAAAAAATGACGGGCATCTTAGACAGCCTCCTATCTCTATTTGCAATGGGTTCTGCCAGCCAGGAGAGGCGAGTTGCACACATCACCTTGAGGATAAAATCCCAAGTCATAGATTTGTCTCGTAGGCCTTTAAAAAGCATAAGAAAAAACAAATAAACAAGAATGCTTCCTCCACATTTGGGACAGCCCCTTCCATTAATATTTCTCCTTTCATGTGTGATAAGCTTACAGAAATTAAACAGCAGAGGGGGAACTGTAGCAACAAGGACAAGAAAGAGAGAAGTTCTCCATAACAGGAGCAGCTGGTTTAAAAAACAAAACAAAACAGCACTTTTCAGAACCTGTTTCCCCACTAGGATTGCCAGATCCAGATTGGGAAATTCCCGGAGATCTAGGAATGGAGCCTGGGGAGGACAGGGACCTCAGTGGGGTACAATGTCATACAGTCCACCCTCCAAAGCATCCATTTTCTCCAGGGGAACTGATCTCTCTAGTCTGGAGATGAGCTGTAATTCCAGGGGGTCCTCATGTCCCACCTGGAGGCTGGCATCCCTATCCCCTCTGTCTTCATATATACCATAAACACAAAAATACAGCCTTGTCCGGAGTGCTGTTTACATGTTCTACTTTTTAACTTGTGGCTTGAGGGAGGGTTTCAATGACAATGTTTTGTGCTTGGTGAGTGGCAATGGATTAAGAACGATTGGTCTAAATGAAACAACGTTTTTGTTGCTCAGCTCTCCCACTGGAATCAGTTAAACTTGTTCTGATGCACCCATCCACTTCGTTCCCTCAGAGGCAAGATTTTCCCTCCGTTAATATTTCCCTTTCTGACTGAACCACCCTAGTTGTCAGTTTTCTTCTTTCCTGAAGACCTCTGGCTGTCCCAGTATGATTATTTTACTGCTGGCTCAGCCCAGGAACCTGAGGGAAGGGTCAAGAGCCCTCTTTAACGTAAACAACTGAAATGGCAATTGAGGCTTTTGGAAGTTCAAAAATAACAAAATATTTTATTCAACATAGAGGGGGAAAGGTCAGGTGAAATCAGGGGTGACATTTCTGAGGTAACTTGAATAAATGTTGGATCCCCAAGCATCGAGAATAAATCCACGTTTCAGAAAAGCAAAATTTATTTCAAAGCTTTGGAAGGATACTCAAACAAGTCCTTTGTTAGGAATGGGTACAAACAGCCAGGGCAAGTATAATAAAGGGATTTGAACCAGGTACCGAACCAATGGATCACTTTCCCGCTGGTGGGTAAAGGGAAACGGTTGCGCGCTCAATCCCTGGGAACACTACTATCTCCAGACATAATACAAGTGCAGTTCCCAGGCTCTAAAGGCAACAAGCTAGCATTCAAGCTCTCCTCCTACACCACGTCCTCCAGATGTTCGGCTTAGCATTACAGCAAAATAAAATACAGGCTAGCAGGGAGGGGGGGGAATGAACTGTACAAGCGTACAAGGAAACACAGAACACATGGCAGCTTGCTGATATGGAACATGCGAATCAGATAAGGGGCCCGAATATCCCCTTCTTCCACCCATTCGCGGTGCTGGGGTCCGAAGTCCACCCACTCAATTAGGTACCAGAGTTTACCACGTTTCAGTTTGGAGTCGAGGATGTCCGCAACCTCAAAATGCTCATCCCCCTCAAGTAGCACAGGCGGAGGGGGAGTCACAGAGGGCCTCCACTGAGAGGTACCAGGATCCTTTTTCAACAAACTCATGTGAAAAACAGAATGCAAAGCCCTCAGGTTTTTCGGCAGTTCAACATCAACAGCAACGTCATTGATGATTCTACGCACTTTGAAAGGCCCAATAAACTTCCAACCCAGTTTCTTACTCGGTCTCAACATCTTGATGTTTTTAGTAGAAACATACACCAGATCACCAGGTTTAAAATCCAATCCCACCACCCGTCCCTTATCCGCTTGGGCCTTATAAGCTGCTTTAGCAGCATCCAGAGTTTGACATAACAGAGGCCATGCATCTTGCAATGATTTACACCATGTA
>NW_015167568.1:306991-311769 GCF_001447785.1 Gekko japonicus | reverse complement strand
AGAAACAGTCGGTTAGGCACATGGAGAACACTCTTGGGGACTTGTTAGGTATGTCTCACTCTGAAAATGGCAGCCCCACCACTATCAGGGAGCATGAGGGTTGAGAGGAAACAGGGCAGCACACTGAGGATAAGGGGAATGTGCCCTCAGAAGGAACCTCTTGTTCAGCTGGTGAATGGGTATCCTTTCACACCAAAGAACCATCCCTGGGCAGGGAGGGAGGGGGGCTCTTGGTAGTTGGTGATTGGATCCTTAGGCAGGTAGACAGCTGGGTGGCAAACCTGTGTACTGACAATATGGTGACTTGCCTACCTCTGGTTTGGGATGGCTCATCTCAAAGAGATGAAGGGGTAGCTGTTACTTTTTGTTGGATCCCCAAGCATCGAGAATAAATCCACGTTTCAGAAAAGCAAAATTTATTTCAAAGCTTTGGAAAGATACTCAAACAAGTCCTTTGTTAGGAATGGGTACAAACAGCCAGGGCAAGTATAATAAAGGGATTTGAACCAGGTACCGAACCAATGGATCACTTTCCCGCTGGCGGGTAAAGGGAAACGGTTGCGCGCTCAATCCCTGGGAACACTACTATCTCCAGACATAATACAGGTGCAGTTCCCAGGCTCTAAAGGCAACAAGCTAGCATTCAAGCTCTCCTCCTACACCACGTCCTCCAGATGTTCGGCTTAGCATTACAGCAAAATAAAATACAGGCTAGCAGGGAGAGGGGGGGGGAATGAACTGTACAAGCGTACAAGAAACACAGAACACAATGGCAGCTTGCTGACAATAAATAACTCTGAGGTAAAATCAGTAGATGCACAGACTACAGTTCATTTGTTTCAGGCTAATGAGAGTTTCATAAGCTATTCACAGTGACTTAAAATCTTTATGATGGCAGGCTTTGTTCCAGTGTTTCCTAAATACTCCAGGACACTTTCTTTGAGTATTCACTGACTTTTTGGGTTTCCAGAAGGCTGGGACACTGTATCCAGTACCCAAACCCCTTCTCTAAACACTCCAGTATTCTCCTTGAGTTTTAACTGACTCTTACATTTTCAAAAGGCAGTTCACAAGCCACACCAAACCAGGGATCTCACCAATCTTCAGAGCTATCTCCCTGTTTTGACTGGGTAGGGAAATTCTTCTCACTATCTATCCCCTTTCCTTGGCCCAAATGGGAGTATTCACCTAACTACCCACTTTTTATTGCCAACCTTCCCAGTATTCTGTCTGTGTTAAACTACTCTCAATCAAATTCCTTGGAGCAGCCTGTCACTCAAGGCTCTCTGGTTCTGTGAGGAACTAACCCTTTAGAGTTCATTACCTGTTTACACAGCGCTTCTGAGCTTCTAGAAGTGCAGTCCATCACACTTGTATACTCTTAAGTTTCACTGAATCATACCATTTATGTATTTATTTTTGGCTGCCACTGCTGATGATGAAACATACTGTCATCCTGCCTAGATTTCTTTGAAATATTCAGAGTACATAAACACTTCGGGTGCGGTCAGACGGGCCGTTTAGTCCGCTTTCGGCCCGCCTCAGAAATGGATTTTAAGATGACACTGTAGCTACATGCATCCATTTGTCTGTCCTAAGAACACTTGCAGTGTTAAGAACTGCAGTGGTAAGTAAGAATTCAAACACAGATCTCCTCAGTTAAAAATTTTAACCACTACAGAAAATTCATTACCAAACCAATGGATAGTATATAAGCAAGACTTCACAGTTCCAGATTGTATGAGTAGTTTTAAAAGTCTCATAACTTGTTATTAATTTATCTGTGTGATCACACGGTCAACATCTGCCTCCTGTCTCCAGCCATCGCTTTCCAGCTTAAAACTGCTTTAACCCAGAGTATTTTGATACCAGTTCCCCAAGTGGTGTTTTCCTGATTCTCCAGTTTCTCTGTAAAAAGTACATATTTTGCATTTGTATAATTTTGTACATCAAGTCTTAATTTTCTCCCTACCATGATGTGTGAGATTTGGCATATGTACTTTCTCAGATTCATTAGAACAACCAGGGTTCTCACTTGATCAGTTTTAAGGCAACCCGTATTATTTATTTATTGACATATTTATTTAAAGCCCCTAACAGTTTTTTTGTAGCTGAACCTCAGTGCTAAGAACTGGGCAAATTTGCACATGCTTGCATAGATTTTGGGATTTGAAAATATGCAAATATGCAATAGTGGATCTTTCCCCTACGGTGAGGTGACTTATACTATACTTAAAATGCTATTATATGCATGGAAAATGCAAACACACGAACTGAGTTTTGCTGCAGATACCAGATTTGTGCTACATAAGCCACTGAATTTATTTAAAAATAATAATTTCTTCTTTTCTTATTTTTAATTTAAAGGTTTGAATGTTCCTACGTTAACTGTATCTTAAGGCAAAGTCTCAGTGAAAGACATAGAAGTTTTTATATGCTTCTTGAAAACTCACTAAGCGACCATTTACATTGGGGGGGGGGAATAGCAACCAAGCAAATGAAAGAGCCATAAATTGAGCTCAGAGGTGAAAGTTTTATGACAGAAAATAATTGGTAAGCAGTAATGATGCATTACTTTCTAAAAATTAATATAGCATACCTTCAGCCATGATACTGGCCTTGGCTAGTGTGGGATTGTGCATTCAGTGCCTCATAGATGATAACACATCTGCAAAAGGACTTGTGAGGCTGGGCTCTGATTCATACACACAGAAGAATGAGGTGGTAATCAGGTAGTAGAATGGATGGCACCATTACAGATAATAGGGAGACAATTCCAGTTTTGAATGTTCCTTCGTATAAAAATCTCCATGCAAGGAGAAAATTAGCACAGCAGGATCTGTCTCTTTTCTTTCTTGTTTCATTTCTTAACACAGGGGTGTATTCCAAAATGTCATCTTTCATGTAAAAGTCTAAGGAGCCAATTCCATACCCAGTGAGTCATCTCCTCAGGATTTTCCCATCTAGGACACAATCTACTGAACACATTTGTATCCCACCTTTCCACCAAGGAGCTCAAGGCAACATTCATGCTTCTTCCTTCTCTAAAAACAACTCTGTGATGTAGATTGATTGTGAGGGAGGAGATAGGAACTCAGGTCTCCCCACCCCAGTCCTGATCAATACCCAGTACACTACAGGGGCTTGCTTAATGAATGTTGTAGTCCTAAACGGCTAATTATTAGGGACTAAACCTCATGGAATTCAGTGACATTTATACTTGAGAAAACATGCTTTTGATCACATTGTAAAGTTACTTTGTGAATGTGAAACCTACATTGAACTTCTATAGATTCTGGTGGGTAGCCATGTTGGAGTCCAGGGGCACCTTTAAGACCAACAAAGTTTTATTCAAGGTATAAACTTCCGTATGCATGCACACTTCTTCAGATACAATGAAATGGAAATTACCAGTCCATACATGTAGGTAGAGGGTGAGCAGTAAATTAGCATTGAGCATAATGAAGATGTTTAACAGATTCAAGGACCAAACAAGAATAACAAGCTTAGTTGATATGGTTACCATTTGTTTGGGTTTAATTCTAGGGTAAAACATATTTAAGGAAATAAATAGGTCAAAGTTGGAGATTGATGGGCAGATGTATCAATTGTGGAATGATGAGAGTAATTAACTGAGACCCTGCCATTATGCTCCATCTGTCTCCTCTCAAGGATGGAGGCGACCTTACAGCATCTTCTTCTTTGAAGTGGGGCAATTGGCTGTGTAGAGTTTTCTCCCGTGCCCCCAGAACAGAGAAATACATTTCAATCTACCATTCCAAATTACACTGGATTCTACATTACATTACAATCACATTACATTACAATCTACTATTCTAACCTATTATTCCAAATAAAAAATAAAATGAAATAAAGAGGAAGTATGGCCCTTCTGGGGGATTGGTGAGAATACAGATGTAAGGGCTGAATGAAGTTAGCATATATAGTGAGATAAGAAACCGACATCCCTGTTAAGTCCTGAGAATCCCATTGTTCTGAGTACTGTAATAACTTGCAACTCAGCAATTTCCCTTTCTAGTCTGTTCCTGAAGTTCGTTTGCAATAAAACAGCTACTTTGAGGTCACCCACTGAATGTCCTGGAAGGCTGAAGTGTTCTCCTACAGGTTTCTCAGTCTTGTGATTCTTAACATCGTATCCATTTATCCTTTGGCATAGGGTTTGACCTGTTTGCCCTAGGTAGGAAACCAAAGGCCATTGGTGGCATTTAATGGCATATACAATGTTAGAAGATGAGCACGTGAATAAGCCTAAAATGGTGTAGCTGATGTTGTTAGGTCCAGTGATTGTGTTGTCTGGGCGTATGTGTGTCAGCAAGCTGCCATAGAATTCTGTGTATAGCCAAACCCCCCCCCCCCGATCCTTCCGTTGGCATCTGCGCATGCCTATTGTATTCTGCACTGTATGTATGCTGGTCTCATGCATTCCTTTCTATGAACGCTAGCGTAAGCTTATCTTCAAGACCACAGGTGCGGAGTAAAGGAGGCTCAGCTTAGTCTATAATGAATTAGAGCGTGTGAAGTGCTAATTGTTTATCTTTATGGGAACCGTTGCTTCTCAGACTCTGGGTGCGAATCTGAGAGTCCAACCGCGTAAGCGGGAACCAAGTCCATTGGTTATTGTAAGTTTTGAATGTGCTTCATTATCCCATGTCCCGCCTGTCCCAGGTATTCTAAACAGTGAACTTGCTCCTGTTCTATCATGGCTTTAATAAAATACTACTTTGCTTAAACGTGTATTGGACTGATAGCTGTGGGGA
>NW_015167568.1:295453-306930 GCF_001447785.1 Gekko japonicus | reverse complement strand
AGGAGGAGGAGGAGGAGGAGGAGGAGGAGGAGGAGACTGGATTTATATCCCGCCCTTCACTACCTGAAGGAGTCTAAGAGTGGTTTACAATCTCCTTTCCATTCCCCTCCCCACAACAGACACCTTGTGAGGTAGGTGGGGCTGAGAGAGCTCTCTCCTGAATTGCCGTTGAGAGAACAGCTCTGAGAGAACTGTAACTGACCCAAAGTCAGGTTCTCCCAGATTAGAGTCCATGCTCCTAACCACTACACCAAACTGGTCCAAAAAGGTTTTTAGTCGGTGATGAAGAATTGAACTATTTTGAGCACCAACATTCTGTACCAGCTGGAATTTCAAAGCTGACTTCAAGGGCAGACTCATACAGAATGCAATACAATAGTCTAGCCCCAATATTACCGTGGCATGGAACCAGGTGGCCAGAAAATCCAAGTCAAGCTAGGAAGAATTTCAGGTCCCACCCTGAGGATAGTTACCCTAGATGCAGTTAGCATTGCCAGGCAGGAAGGTATGGGAGGCAGGAACATTTAGAGGTGAAGAGCTGGGATAATGGTATTGTGCGACATTCTAGGAACTTCCCAAAACACTATGGCAGAACCACAGAGATTTAGGGAATTTTCAGAGCATCAAGCAACGCCATCCCCCATTTAGCTCCTGCTGTTCCACTGAGCAAGGGTGAGGGCCAGGACAGTGATGACAGGAGGTTTCCAGTCATGGCAAACAACCTGGCAAGACTAGATGAAGTGGAAGAGGGACACAGCTTGAGAGGAAACTGGCATAAAATCACTTCCTCACCTCTTTCATAAGTGTTTCTGTCAATGGAGCAAACGTTGTTATGTATTAGGCAGGACTATCTACCAGAGACTGGCTGAGCTTGGAGCTCGAGAACAATAGCCCACAAGGACTCTGGTAGTGACCAGTGAGAAACGTATATTATGTAAATAGCCTATCGTTGGAAGTGGAGTGCATTTGGGTGTGATTTTTGCATGCTATTTAAACAGGGCTATTGCCCTGGTAAGTCTGTCTTGTTCCTGAAATCACTAAATAAAGTGGAGCTGTTCACTGCAATGTGTCTTGAACCCAGTATTTAACAGTGGGGATGAAGGTGGGATCCTGTTGAGTGAGCCTAGAGCCCATCTGCACCGCACCACACACAGAGCTCCAGTGCCATGCACATTGCACTGCAACTGGGACCATGGCTGCCGCTCCAGGACACTTCAACTCATTCAGTGCCACTGCTGAGGACTGGTACTCCTACATTTCCTGCTTCAAGCTTTGCCTCAAGTCCTCTGAGGTCGACAAAGATGCAAAGAAGCATGCCACTTTCTTCTGGGTCTGCAGCTGCTTAACATTTGAGATTGCTCGCTTGCTGATAGCACCGGCGGAGCTACAAAACACCCTGTACCAGACAATTATAGACCAGCTGAAGGAGCACTTTGCGCCGACACCCTCCATAATTGTGGCACGCCACACATTCTACACAAGGAACCAGGCAACAAGGGAGTCAATCACGGCCTATGGCCCTCCAGCATGCCGCTTGACACTGCAACTTCCATGACCTTGAGGAAGCACTGCGTGACCAGCTGGTGTGCAGACTTCAGGATGAGCAGATCCAATGGCTACTTATCGCCAAGCGGGACCCCACGTTCAAGGTCGTGCTGAAAGAAGACCTCTCTGCAGAAGCCGCTGACCAGTTCACCACAGAGGTCTGTGAAGTTCAGAGCCCACCAGCTTCATGGAGACCCAACACTGCAGCCCACCATGTGGGTACCTCCGACCAGGATGAAAAGGTCCTGAAAATACATTGGCCAGGCTGCCACAGTATTAGCACACCTGCCACAGCTTGCAACGGCGAAACCACTTCAACACCATGTGCCAGCTGTGGGGAGCCCCATGAGCGGAAATCTTGCAGTTTCAGAGACACCACATGTTGGAGCTGTGGAAAGGTCAGCCACATCACCCGTACCTGCCATTCCAAGGGAACCCGGAGATGACAATCTGCCCATCGGGAGTCTGTGCACGCCACAGAACTGCATACCACCATTGTCCAGCCACACCAGGTAATGCACTTACCCCAGGACACCCCCAATAAAATTAAAGTGACTGTTCTAATCAAAGGGGCCCCTTGCATGATGGAACTAGATACTGGATCCTCTAGCTCCATAATTTCGGAGGATACCCTCCGTAGACTCTTCCCTAGAGGTGGCCCTCACCTCAGCCCGGCCAGTTTTACCCTACAGGACTTCTAACAGAATGAAGTGGCCATGAAAGGATTAGGAAAATTTTGGGTGAAGGACCTTTGGACTTGCTGGTAGTGGGGGGCAGGCACACAAGTTTACTAGGATTGGCATGAGTAGACTTTCAGCTGGTGTGCGACAAGTTTCCGGCCATATTTGATGGAACACTCAGTCGCTACACCGGACCCCCTGTTTCCCTCCAGCTCAACCCAGAGGTGTGTCCCATAAGGCTGAAGGCCAGGCGCGTCCCATTCACAAAATTGATGATGAGCTGGATCAGTTGGTGGGCCAAGGGGTTTTGGAACCAGTTTCACATGCCCCCTGGAAAACCCCGATTGTTACGCCCGTTAAGTCCAATGGGGACATCCGCATCTGCGCGGACTATAAATGTACCATTAATAAGGCACTGCCGGACCACGCATACCCAGTTCCAGTGGCCAGCCATGTCTTGGCCTCCTTGGCAGGTACCAAGATTTTTGGTAAGTTGGACTTGGCCCAGGCCTACCAGCAACTCCCAGTGGATGATGCAACAGCAGAGACCCAGACCATAGTCATGCACAGGGGTGCATTCAAAGTGCGGCATCTGCAACTTAGTGTCAGCACGGCCCCAGGAATTTTCCAAAATCTAATGGACTCTCTCCTGAAAGGAATCCCTGGGGTCCAGCCCTTCTTTGACAATGTTCTGATCACCGCCTCCATGGAAGAGGAATTTGTCAACTGGTTGCGCATCATCCTGCAACAGTTCCAGTTGGCCAGCCTGAAGGTGAAGCAGGAAAAGTGCCTCCTGGGTGTTCCATAGGTCGAGTTCCTGGGGTTCTCCATAGACACTGAACATATCCATCTGGCCCCTGACAAAGTTCGTGCCATCGTCAATGCCCCCGTGCCCACTTCCAAACAGGAGCTACAGGCTTTCTTGGGGCTACTGAACTTTTATCATTCCTTCTTGCCCCATAAAGCTGCGTTGCCAAAGCCGCTTCACTGCCTTCTCAACAAGAAGGCCCTGTAGGTCTGGGCCCAACAGCAAGCCACTGCATTCCGGGCAGTGAAGGAGCTACTTACTCCCAACGCAGTCCTGGCCCACTTTGATGAAAAGCTGCCCATCATGCTTGCTTGCGACGCTTCTCTGCATGGGGTTGGTGCCATCCTGGGCCACCAGCGGCCGGATGGCAGGGAAGCCTCCGTGGCCTATTATTCCCACACCCTATCTTTGGCCGAGTGCAACTATGTGCAAATCGATAAGAAGGCATTGGTCATTGTTGCAGGGGTAAACCTCTATGGGTGGCCATTCACCATCGCAATGGACCACAAGCCTCTGCTCAAAATTACTAGCACTTTATTATGGTTTTATAATTGTTTTAACTGCAACTATGTTTTAATGTAATTATCTGTTTTTATGTGAGCCGCCCTGAGCCAGCTTCAGCTGGGAATGCAGGATAAAAATCTGAAAAATAAATAAATAAATTCTTGCTCCAGATCGCCAAATTCCCTACATGCTCTTGCCTCGGGTGCTCCGTTGGTCCATTTTCCTTGTGGGGTACCAGTACTCCCTCCACCACCATCCTAGGAAGGTGATGGGCCATGCCAACACCCTCAGTCACTTGCCAGTCCACTCCATCAATCTGTACCCAGCTCCTGCGCACCAGCTCCTGCTCATGGAGGAGCTTCCCGCCCTCCCTCTTCATGCCTCAGATGCTTCCCACCACACTGCAAAGGACTGGGTCCTCTCCCGCATTCTGGAGTGGGTGGGGAGGGGCTGGCCCACCAGCTGGGTGGGCCCAGACTTTACAGCCTTCTCATCCCGCCGGGACAAGCTCTCAGCTCACAAAGGGTGCTTACTGTGGGGCAATCGGGTAGTGGTTCCTGATCCCCTGCGCCAGTGAGTCTTGTTGGACCTGCATGAAATGCACCCCGGAATTGTGCGGATGAAGGCACTCACCCAGAGCTATGTGTGGTGGTCGGCAATGGACAGCGAAATAGAGGCCTGGTCCAGCGCTGCCAGGCCTGCCAAGAGACCCAGCCAGAACTGCTCCACGCTCCCGTGCAGCATTGGGAGTCCACCCGCAACCTTTGATCCCGGGTGTATTTGGAGTTCGCCAGCCCCTTCCAAGGACAAATATTCATTTTGGTGGACTCGTACAACAAATGGCTGGAGGTCATGCCTGTTGCCTCCACCTCCTCCAAAGCGGCAATCTGGGCTCTCAAATGAATCTTCAGCATGCACGGCCTACCTGACACAGTCATGACAGACAATGGGACTGCCTTCACTTTGGGGGAGTTCCAGGATTTCTTGGGCCACTACCTCATCAGACACATCTGCTCCGCTCCCTTTCACCTGGCCACCAATGGGCAAGTGGAGAGGATGATGTGGACCATGAAGGAGTCCCTCAGGCAGATCATCCACGGTGCCTGGGACCATAGGCTTGCAGCATTCCTTTTTGGCCACCGGGTGACCCTGAGTGTTACCACCGGCCACAGCCCTGCTGAGCTCCTCATGGGCAGGTGCTTAACTACACGACTGGGTAGACTGCATTCAGACCAAGCCCCAGAGCATCGCCAGTCGCCGGAGAGGCAGGAAGTGCCCAGAGGGTTTTTCCCTGGCGATCCCATCTATGAATGGAATTTCTTTAGCGGTCCGGCCTGGGTGCCAGCCAGGGTCATCAGGGTCACCAGCCCCCTTTCATATGAGGTCTCTACTGATGGTGGACAGGTCCTGCACAGGCACATTGACCAGCTTTGCCATCATCTCCTGCTGGAGGTAGCTGATCCCACACCAGCCACCGTGGAGGCTAGCCGCCAGGAATCACTACTGCTGCCGCTGGAGCACAGCAGGGACCGTCCTGACCATGCAGAATTGCCGACACCCATACAGACGGTTCCAGAGCCCCGGGACTCTGCTCCATACCTGCCATCATTCTCCAGTGCCATGACTGAGACCTGAAACAGGGCCCCCGTGACTGTGCCCGCACTGTCGGAGCTGAGACTCTCTCAGCGGGAAAGGCGCAGGCCAGCATATCTTGAAGACCATCTGTGTTAAGGTGCTTTGGAACTTAGGGAGGAGGGGTGTTATGTATTAGGCCTGGAACATTCCAGGACTATCTACCAGAGACTGGTTCAGCTTGCAGCTCAAGAACAATAGCCCACCAGGACTCTGGAGGTGGCCAATGAGAAAGTTATGTTATGTATAGTCTATCACTGGGAGTGGGGTGTGTTTGGGTGTGGTTTTTGCATGCTATTTAAACAGGGCTGCTGCCCTGGTAAGTCTGTCTTGTTCCTGAAATAAAGTAGAGCTGTTCACTGCAATGCATCTTGAGCCCAGTAACTTGTACAGGAGATTTTTGCCCTCTGTCTTTCTTGCTGCAGTTGTTGTCCCTGCCTTCCCATGCTGTTTCCAATGATCCCTCACCCCATTTTTCTTGAGCTTTTTTTGAAAAACAGCAAAAAGCTGAAAAGGCTGAAGAAACCCATCACTCCCCTCATCCTTTTGTAGTATATTTCCTAGACCTTTTCTATGAGATTTTTAGCAGTAAAGGCTGTTGCCAATATTATGCTACTTGACACATTTTTTAAAAAAATCCTCAAAGGTCATTTTTCCGCCTTGGCATATTCTGAAAGACTGAGGGGATCCCCCCCCCAACTCTGCTCTACTGTTTTATTGAGAGATATGAATTCTCTTCACAGTAGTCCAAGCACTAATCATTAATAAGCTGCAACAAGCACTGGCAGAAAGTACACAAAGATAGTATCTAAAGTGTTATGAATATTAAAGCCATAAATACAATAAAAACAAGTTACTAAGTATCCTCAGTGATAATAAAGCTAAAACCCAATTAAGTATAAACATTGACTTATTATTCAAAAGTTTTTTTAATCGTATTTAACTGCTTTGATACGCTCATTTGCCTTTTAAAGATGTATAATCATTCTCTCTTTTTTGCATATTCCATGGACGAAGATTCATTTATTTGTCTAATTGAATAATTAGGCTTCTTGATTAATTGTTTTAAATAATTCCATGTCATGGCCAACCTCTATCTGAAATTCTTTTATAATATTTTAACAGACCAGTTTTCCCCCCCACTGTAAATTACAAGGTTGTAGGATTTGTTCTAGCGTTCTTTAAAGATGGGAGTTGAAAGGAGCTGTGCTGTTTTATTGGGTTTTTAAACTATCTGTTGGCTTCCGTTCTTTTCATTGGCTAAAGCTTTCCTTTGTTGTTCTCCTGGCTGCCACTAAGCTTCTACGTACCTGAAAGATTTGAACAAATGAACTAAATAGCTTCAGTGGCCTTCCTACATCTTCTTGCTTCTTGCCCACAAAACACCGATCAAAGGTTTTCCCCAGGGGTCCTGCCTCAGTAGAAAATCCTGATTATAAGTGACATTTGAGTGGATTTCTTCAGAATTAGTATATAAACAATTATACCAACCTTGGGCTCTTTATTAGCAATATGAGGAAGCTCAGATGCCAGTGTAGCTAGCCCTAGCTTTTTGATAGGAAAACAACTTCTGATTCAGAGAAAGCAATCTGCACCTGGAATAGGTTTGGGGAGCTGTACCTCAATGACTCTTTAGCAATCTATCTTGACGCTATGATTTTACAATAGAGTTTTTAGGAATGGCTACAGCATTACAGCTAGAGGTTTTGTTATTGCTGTTGTTCATTTGTTTTATGATGATACTCACCAGTTCCAGCACCTCCCCCCCCCCCAGTTATCTCCCAAGTACTGATCTTCATGTGCCAGCCCAGTCATCCCACCCAGCCAGAGAAAGAGAGAATGGGTTTTCGGGAATACCCTAGTGGGGATCTGCAGCGGCCAGGGGGGATTGGTGGAAATTGGTATTACCTTATATATGAACACTTGCACTTTTTATTTTTTTACAGAAAAGCAGTGCAGCCAGGGCTGGTCCCAGGGTTTTTTTGCACAGTAGGCAAGGCTACCTTCTGCCCCCCCCCCCCCATATGCCCACCAATTTTCAAACATAAATGCATTTTCGGAAGAATGAAAAACACAAAATTTGAAATTGCTAATTTCTTTTTTTTAATTGTGAGAATACAATCTCTGATTTTCTCAAACAGAAAAATACAAATTACAAAGCATTTTGGAAAATCCTGTTAATTGTGATGTTGAAATTTAAGTCTCTTTAATGTTTCCATTTCAGGCACATCAGAACCTCATTTTGCGTGCCTTTTCTTTAGCAAATTTTGTCACAAATTCCTTCAGGTCAAGCGCTGACGCTTCAGCATGTTCAGTTGAAATAATTGCCAAACCAAGTAGTCTCTTTTGCAGCATTGTCGAGCATATGTGTGTTTTTATAAGTTTGAGTTGTGAGAAGCTGCGTTCACCACTTGCCACTGACACTGGAAGTGCGAGAAGGATCCTTAGAGCAACAGAAACATTAGGTGCACTATCCTGGAGGTTTTGTTGAAGTATGAAGAGAAGTACTCTTTGTGGTGGCATAGACTTTGGAAAGGGAAGTCGTGGAAGTGGTGACAGACTTCACGTTCCTGGGATCCCAGATCACCGCAGACTGTGACAGCAGCCATGAAATTAAAAGATTTCCTTGGGAGGAAAGTGATGGCGAACCTAAACAGCATGATAAAAAGTAGAGACATCACCCTGCCAACAAAAGTCCGCATGGTCAAAGCAATGGTATTCCCAGTAGTCATGTATGGCTGTGAGAGTTGGACTATAAGGAAGGCCGAGCGCCGAAGAATAGATTCTTTTGAACTATGGTGCTGGAGGAGACTCTTGAGAGTCCCTTGGACTGCAAGAAGAACAAATCAGTCAATCCTCAAAGAAATCAACCCTGACTGTTCCCTGGAAGGCCAGATAATGAAACTGAAGCTCAAATACTTTGGCCACCAAATGAGAAGGGAGCACTCACTGGAGAAGACCCTGATGCTGGGAAAGATTGAAGGTCAAAGAAGACTGGGACGGCAAAGGATGAGATGGTTGGACAGTGTCATCGATGCAATGAACATGAAATTGAGCCAACTTCAGAGGACAGCGGAAGACAGGAGGGCCTGGCGGGAGCTGGTCCATGGGGTCGCGAAGAGTCGGACTCGACTGTGCAACTGAACAACAACAAGACTTTGGAAGTCTTCGAGCTACTGCTTCCAGTTCACAACACAGATCTCCAGCATCAATATCTTTGTTTCCATCGTGCATCAATGCTTGTTCCAAATTCTTGCAGGCCTTAAGTACATCTTCTGTGCATTTTTTGTTAATACTGTATATATCACACAGGAAGCCAAAGATGTACAGACACTGTCTAATGTGCAGACACTGGCTGCTGCTAATGTTGATCCCTGTGCCAATAAAAGCTTCACCTTCTGTTTTTTTTTGTGCACCAAGCCTAATGGGGAGAGTGCTTGCTGATCAGTTGGCAATCCTACACATTGGGTAGGTGTATCAGTGGAACTACTGGTTACCAGTGGAACTAGGAATGGAACCTCCATATTCTGAGACAGTATATATTTCTGGTGGCATATTGTCTAGTTCATCAAAATTCCATGAACTCCTAGACTTGACAGGCATGCAGTTACTCTGTCCTCATTTTTTAAAAAAGGTTCAGCTCCCCCGTTTCTCATTATTTTTAGTATGGTAGCCAACCTCCAGGTGGTGGCTGTAGATCTCCTGGTATTAAAACTGATCTCCAGGCAATTCATTGTGTGCTCATGAGTTTGTGTGCATGCCTAGAATTTTGGTACATGAGGCCCAATCCTGCACTGTGAGGAGAAGTTCCCCTCTACTGGAAGAGTTACATTTTTTACCTCCATACTGAATCATGGATACATGTGCACATATATTCTATGAACCAGAAGGAGATGGAATTATTTTATACATTTTGCTATTTTCATTGAAAGTGCACAGTCTCTCATTCTGCACATCCTCCTCAGTTTAAAATCCAGGCAGCTGCACGATCAACTTTTCTGCTTTCTTCAATGCATTTAAATCTACAGCATAACTTGCCAAAAAATTCTCCTGTAAGACCCCATCCACACATTCAAAAATATCACAAGGTACTTCCTGGCTGAAATTGCATAATTAACTTCCTCCCTACCTGATAAACTCCCCATCTGTAGAAAGCTAGCTTCTCATGTAGGATTCTAACAGCCTTCTCCCCATGCTGATTTTCTAGGTGTAGTGAGTTCTGCTGTTTTTAAGGGGCCCTCCTTCCTTCCTGGGGGTAGCCTACCATGTGCTTCAGATCTACGGCCGCAAGCAGAGAGAAAGCAAAGGCGCCACTCCACCAATGGCTGCGTCAAGTGGCTCCCATGGGTCCCGGGGCTTCTTTGCTGGCCCCGCGCTGAAGGGCCCTCCCTCCAGAGCCCTGCCCTCCCCTCCCCCCACCTTGCCACCCGCGGGCTTTTCCCATGCCCTTCTCTCCCCCCCACCTGTTGCAGTCAGCAGAATGGGGGATAGCCCCCTCCCCAAGCAGTGCCACCACAAGGCCACAGGGTGCCCCCACACACACAGAGGGAGGCCCAGACAACAGGGAAAGGGCTTGCTTCAGTCTTGGCCAGCCATGGCAGCAGCATGGGCCAAACTTGTCACCTCCAGTCCCAGGGAAGGGCAGGTGGGGCAAGGCGAGGCCGGCCCCAGCAGCCTGGAGGAGCCCCTTTCATCTGGGGGGGGGAGGCTCTCCCTCACAGCTGTGCCCAATTAACCTTAAATTCCAGGGGCCAGGGGCACAGACTCCTTCCAAGTTCACGACTGGGTGGACGGCTGATGGGCGGTGTGTGCGGCATGTGCTCAGCCTCAGTAGATTCATGGCGGAGCACACGCACACAGGCACTGAGGAACAATGGGTGAGTGGAGCAGCGTGCAGCTGCAGGGCTTTTATTTGGTGAGGCGAGCGAGGGAGGGGTGGGGCGGGGCCCAGCTGGACTGGGCGGGGTAGCAGCGATGATGAAGGAGGAGCACTGGCTGTTCAGACACTGAGGTGCACAGGCAGCTGGGTGACGAGCAGAGCGGCATGTGCAGCACACTGCACAGGTAGGGCTTTCAGGCAACAGAGGGGCAGGGCAGGGCAGGGCAGCAGCAGGCCAGCATGGTGTCCACTAACAGGGGGTTCTCTGGGCAAGTGCCTAAAATGTGTCTATGATGGTCCGGCCCTGAGTGTGACATCAGTTCTAGTTACATAACCAGAGGTGACAATGCAGTATTGGTATGTCACTCCTGCCCCCCTCCCAATTTCTCCTGCTGCAGCAGCAGTAAAGGACTGGAGGCAGTGGACAGAAGATCTCCTGGTCCCTATCCCCTAACTTTCTTTCCAGCCTTTACACTCTCATTTCAGCACCCAGGTTCATGCTGAGAGGATGCAGAGTAGAGAGTGTAAACCCATTACTACCTTCACATGTTCAGAACAATGGATGCCCCCCCCCCCACTGAATAGGAACACAGCATCAATACACGTGCTAATTTTCGGGCCCCAAGTATTTCCCGTCTACTCTAATCAAGCTGATTACAATATGTAATCCACCTTCTGACTGGGATACAAAGACTCAGAGATCTCGATTCCAATTCATATCTGATGAAGGGAGCTATGGCTCTCGAAAGCTCATACCCTGAAAGTCTTGTTGGTCTCAAATGTGCTACTGGACTCAAATCTGTTCTGATGCCCCCATGGCAGCCACCATATACAACGGTTATAGTTATATATTGATTATGAATAACTATATCTTATATTATTGTATTTGTGTTGGGGTGGTAGACAGGGCATACAGTCATCATGTAGCTCTTTGGGTTGATAGTAATTGCAGATGTGGCTCTCTACAAGCTATGGAATGAGTACCACTGAGTTAAAAGAAATGTGGTCATGCACTGCAACTAAATATCTGAACGGTGGGCAGATGCCTCCATTGTGCATGCATCTAAAATGCACTCATGTAGGCATGACGTGGCTGTACCCAGCTTGCTTTCCGTCTTTCTATTAAACGACCTACTGAGATAGCAAACACAGCAGGATGTGTTTTGAGTTGCACCCATTTTGTAAGGAAAGCTGTTCAGAAGATATTTTTTCCAACAGTTCCTATTTTTTTTTAAAGTTACTATTCTAAAAATCTATTTATTAATCTTTTAGAAGCCATTCCTGGGCAGACTGTTGCAGAGTATACAAATGCAGCATGCAGCAGCAATAAACAAATGGGGAGATAGAGAAACTCAGGTGTGGATAGGGACAAAGCTACACATTACATTGGGGAATGTGTGACCAGATCTCTATGTGTGCCCTAAAAATA
>NW_015167568.1:288572-295396 GCF_001447785.1 Gekko japonicus | reverse complement strand
TGCAAACATTTAAAAACTAGGTAGGAATAAGAGACAGGTAAACAGAAGGTGACTGACTTTTTCTTTACTAGAAAATACATAGCCAGATTTGTTTGAGGATATATGAGACAAAGGAACTAAAAAGCTAGAATCTGAGACAACAGTAGGTAAAGGAGACATGGAATTTGAAAAAGAGAGAGTAAAAGAGGAAGTATGGGAACAAAACCTTCTAGGAACAGGAGGGGTCATGTTCTAGTGGCAGGAAATAACTGGCTTCCTTAAGGTGACAGCTATTTATTTATTTTTCAAGAAATGTTATGTGCTGCCTCTCTAAAATAATTGCCTGGGGGGTGGTTTCCAGCAGAACAATAAATTGACATAAAACTATAATGAAATAAAACACCATATAAGCAAATTAATATAATGATCAGGTTAAAAATAGTCACAATGTAACAGAAGTAAAAACCTATAAGACAAGGTCCAAAAAGCAGTGTGTGGGGGCTGAAATTTGGCACATTTATTTGAATTAAACTGCCAATTCGTGGGCTGCAGTTTGCTACTAATGGGATATATTATATTGGTTCAGCTCAGTCCTATGTGTCCTTGGAAATACATCCACCTAAATGTAGAACTTAATTCAGAATAAACATGCATAGGATGGGGCTGTAAGGAGTATCGAAATGTAACCTCTGATCTCTCATTCTTCCTGGCAGCAGCAGTTCCATTCACATTAACAACTGGGGCACAAGCTAGTCATTGTTAAGCACTTCTAAATCATAAGCACTTCTAAATCACATGGTTTTCAGTGGTTATGAACAGACCATGTGCTTGACTATCTACAGTCCCGGTTACATGGGCCGTAAAATGCGCGCGCGCGTGCGGGGGGGGGGGGACGTGGCAGTTTGGCCCAGAGCAAAATAACGTGCGGCCACCCGATCACACGTCCCGTCGAGGTCCCGTGGGTAGGGGCGAGGTGGCGATCACACGACGATCCTGCAGCACAGCAAAGAAGCGGCGCAATCTCACCAACGGCATGCGCGATTCTGCGGAGCAACGGAACTTTCGCTTTCCTCTTCGTGTGCATGTGCCGTTGGGTGCTTGTGCGCATCCTGTGGAGACTTGGGGGAAAAAAACCCTGTTTGCAATGGGACATGGGCGGGCGCCGGATGCCACAGACTACCACCGGAAACGCGAGCAGATGCCAGCCCTTGCCCTGCAGTTTCCGGAAACTAGTACCTCGGAGGTACTAGTTTTTAACTCCGCATCTTTGGCGGGAAGCCTCGGGTTTGCCATGAGAGCGCTACACTTCCCAGATGTTGCGGTGTGATCGCACCCGGAAAATCCGCCTATCATCCGTCTCAGTAGCGTGGCTAATGCTCTGTGTGACCGCAGCCCACAATGGCAGATATTGGCCTCAGACCAAGAGCAATTGATCAGGTCCCCTATCATTTTTGGTCTCACTGTGGTGTACTATTGCCATCCCCATCACCATGTCACCCAGTGCCCCAGCCTTCTCTATGCTGCTCCTATTTGGAGACTGCTGCGCTGGCTGCCCAAAGGGCACGTTACAGCCCTGGCTATTAGGGCTTTCTCCTAGGGGGTCTGAGGCAAAGCTTGCAGCTTGGTCATCCAGAGTCCCTTTTACCCACATTGACCCTCTTAGAAACTACCCATTTCAGGGCCTCTTGAAGCCCCGTTCCCAGCCTACCAGAGCTTCTGTGACTGGCTGGCAGCTTCTCTGTGCTTTTCCCTTGCTCACTGCTTGTTTGCAGTTCTCCTGCCACTTTCCCATGTCACTTTCTCCTCTCCTTCTGCTGCTCCCAGCCACCTTTTATTGCTGCAGCTGGCTGGCACAAGCCCTGCCCACCATCTGATGTCTCGGCATTCCCCCTGACCAGACCATTTTTTCCCCGCCAGCCCAAATGCTGGGGTCATCCTGATGCCGCTCAGGTCCTGCTGGTCAGCCGTACTACCTAATTGAATGCCTTAATATTTTAGGCTAAAACTAAGGCCATATTCTAGTGGACCATGATATGAACTCAGTGGGAATACCTAAACTGCAGACCGACATGACACTTGACAAACCCACTTTTGAAGTTCATGGAGTTTTGTGGTGGATTTTGGTTGAAGTTGCTAAAAGAACAAAAATCTGAGAAGGCCTTATATACATACACAGTCATACGCATGCTCTACCGAACACATAAAAGTGGATGTTTAGATAATGGCCAAAGTCAGCAAATCCTTACCCTGTGATGGAGGCAACTATTAGTATAATTAATGACATGATTCTGTAGTAGGCATATGTATTGCTCAAATTTCTGAAAATCTTGACAGTGGCTTTCCTGTTTCCTAGACTTGCATGTGGGAAAAATTGCATGAATCTTTGGTGTGTTAATCAGACAACACTAGCTTTCAGAGCAGACTGAAATGGGTTTTCACTAAGTGCAGGGCAGAATGTTGTTGTTCCTGTTATGTACGTGGACCACCACCAGGGGTCCACGGCACATGCAGGAGCTTGGCTCCTAGAACAAAGGAAACTTTGGATCCTGGTTTCCCCCAGCCCCAACCAATAGCCACTTGGCGGGACATTCAAACCCTCCAATGGGAATAGGGGGTGCTGGGTGGATATGTATATAGTTGGCCCTGTCGGGCCGTTACAGTTAGTCTTGTGTTAAGTACAATAAACGGGTGCAACCGCATGTCATCGTCCGAGTCCTCCATGCGGCGAACCCAGTACTTTTCAGTTCCCATTCTGCCATTCATGAATGGAAACCATTTTGAATCAATTCTAAATATCAAAATTACATTAAAGGACATTTTTAAAGGGGGAACCCATTTACCTTTGAATGGTGATAAAACTCAGCTAGGAATATTTCAAAGTTTAAGGAACTTTTTGTCCAAATATATAATTTATCTTTGGGTTATGATTAAATTCGGCTAAAAATGCCTGTATATATTAGTACTGAGTGATCTATCAACACATCCTTTAACTTGAGGGTGATTATTGAGTTCAGCTAAAAGTATTTCTACATGTCAGAATTACAGTAATGCCCCATCATATTCTGCAAATTGACATATGTATCAATAGTACAGAATAAATATAACAATACACAACAACAATTATAAGGAAATTCCTAACTAATTATTGTCAACTTACAGAAAGAGATAACCAATGATTGATACAGCATATGAAAGGAGCCTCACCATAACATATCCCCACATGAACTAGAACTATAAAAAAGAAAATGGAAAATAAAATATTAATATAGACCCTTTAAAAATCGTATCACTTAGTTTTAGGAAATCACCAAATTCAGCTAAAAAAGGCAGGACTGGACTCCACCTTGCTGTCAGTGTTTTGGTAGCAATCACACCATCAGTGTTCAATGAAGAACAAACAGAAGAGCAGAGTAATTATTAAAAGTATCTGTGATTACAGAGCACAATTATGGCTATTTCAGTTATTGATTAACCTGTAAAAAACCCACACTGTAATAACTCGCTTATCATTTGCTTTCCAAGAAAAGAAACACATTTGCTTTGAAGGGCTTAAGTAGAAGCAAAGATTAGGGCAAGTCAAGTATCAGGACAAGGTGATTACTTAACATCTGTGACCACAAGTAAAAAGCTCAAGGGCGGGGGGGAATCAACCAACGTCTGCATTCTCTGATAAATACTTGTGGGGGGGGGACAAGTGAAGTGTGATTAATCACCTTGGATGTATGATTGAGTCAATTGACTTACTTTTTCATGATGATTAATCAGCTACAAAAATTATAATTGTCCCACTTCTAGTGGCTGCATGCTGTGCTTGATGACATCATTTTGTCTACAGATACTCAGTGAGTAGTTTTCAAAAGAATATGCAGATGAATTGAGGAGGATGGGTGAGGCGAAAGCCACAATTTGAAGAACATCAGTCATTTTGCTATTCTTTCTAGAATTTCACTCGGCTTTTGGAAACAAAATGTGCCCAGCGACTGGTTCCCAAGGAGGACCTGAGGAACTGGAAACTGCCACAGAGCACACTTCTAGGAAGCTGTAGCTATATTCCACACAGAGATAAGTCACATATTGGATTCTCATCATAAATACATCCTGGGAGCTAGTCAGGATGCATTACACGGGGGGGGGGGGACTGATCATGTGAATGGGCCCTTTGAAAACTATGGAAGAAGGCAATCATATATCAAATGCTTATTAAAGCAAAGAGACAGACAAGGGTAAGGAACAATTTAATTTACTAGAACTTCCAAATGCAGGTGAAACATTGTCTACATTATAATTGTGTAAAATCTCACTCTTCAAGTATAGTGGTGGCCCCACATACACAACCATGTTCTAGATTAATGATATACTTTTTTTCCTGAATATATCATGCTCTATACTTTTTTGATGTAACCCAAGTAAGGTTGTCAATGTGATTTTAAAAATACCTCATCCATGGGTACAGCCAGGTGTGTATCATGAATGAAATCAGGGGCAGGGTTCGACTGGTCAGTGGGTAGACCCTGGTCAGTAGATGACTACTACCAGGACTGGGTATACAAGGAACCAGGCCTGGTAGGCACTGCTGTGCCAAGAGGGCATGGTAGATCAGGTGTGGATCAGTAGAGATAACTTTAGAAATCTGATTTACTTGACAAAACAACTACTACCAAACCTGAGGCAAAAGGACCAAAGGTGTAGGTAAAAAAGTTTCTGTTGGTAACCATGTAAGCCCTAAATATTTGGATGAGCTGACAGAAGAATTTAAGGCATGAGACTGCAAGGTTTACATCTAAAATTTGTCCATGGGTGTATGTAAAGTGCCGTCAAGTCACAGCTAACTTATGATCAATGCTCCCTCTAAGCTGTGGAGTATTGTGAGCAAAAATTCTACTTTGTGAGCTGCTTGCATTAAAGTTGTGAGCGATCGATTTGGCTCCTGCCTAAATCAGTTTGCTCTGGAGCCATCCTTCCTGGGCTAAGACAAAAATGTGTGAGCCAGAGGCTAAAAAACTGTGAGCTGGCTCACACTAACTCAGCTTAGAGGGAACACTGCTTATGATGACATTTCATGTGGTTTTCAAGGCAAGAGACTTCAGAGGTGATTTGCCCTTCTTCTGTGTAGCAACCCTGGACTTTCTTGGTGGTCTCCCATTCAAGAACTAACCAGGGCTGACCCTGCTTATCTTCTGAGATCTGATGAGATCAGGCTAGCCTGTATATACCTTTGCCTTATTCCAGGTAACAGATGTATACCAAAATAGTTTTGTGCTTGCTTCTATATGTGTATCTCCTCTGAACAAAACTGGAATAATACATACAGTTTTGTGCACGCAGAGGATGCATTATCTACCCTATGATCAGTAGCTTCTGTGCGCCTGCTCAGGCATATCCACTATTTCATTCATACAGGGCTATTGTAGGGTTGGACTGAAAAATGCTCAGACCAGCTGTGTTTGATATAACATTAATATTACTAACTAGAAATAAGGCTCGTTGTAGAAATAAATACAACGAGCTCTAGAAAGAGGCTCTTGGAGAGTGCCAAGGCCTTATGCACTCAGCATCAATGTGCCGTGGCGACCTCAGCAGGGTATAAGGACACAGAGTCCACCATTTTCTCCAGAGGAACTGATCTCTGCTACTTGAAGAGCAGTTGTAATTTTCAGTGATCTCCAGCCCTCACCTGGAGATTTGCAAAAATTGTTACTCAGGAGGAAATGGCTGGTTTGGAGGGTGGAGTCTATGGCATTGTACCTGTCTGAGGCCCCACCCCTCCTCAAACCTCACCCTCTCAAGGCTCCACCCTCCAAACATCCATGAATTTACCAACCTGGAGTTGGCAACCCTATTTCCTTCCCAGCCAAGCATCAACCTGTCATTATCTGCCCCTCTGATTTCAGCTTTCAATCTCTTCCCCCCTCCCTCCTGGAGATCAGTTATAATTCTGAGTGATTTCCACCCCTCTCCAGAGTTTGGGAACAGTAGTTCCCCAGAAGGGAATCGCTGGTTGGGAGGGTGGAGTCTATGGCATTATACCTTTATGAGGTCCCACCCCTCTTCAAAATTCACCCTCTCCAGGTTCCATCCCTCAAATCTCCAGGAATTCCCCAGGAGTTGGCAACCCTATCGCCTTCCCAGACAATCATCAACCTACCTTTTCCCCCTCTCTCTTCAGCTTTCCATTCCCCACACACACACACACCTGCAGCCTCTCCCGTGCTCTGAAGCCCTGGCTGCCAGAGTCCACCATTTTCTATGCTCTCTGAAGCCCTGGCTGCCAGAGTCCACCATTTTCTCCAGGGGAACTGATCTCTGCCATCTGGAGAGCAGTTTTAATTCTGAGTGATCTCCAGCCCTCACCTGGAGATTGGCAACAATGGTTCCCCAGGAGGAAAAGTAGTCTTTCTCTGCAATGGGGACCAAAGCAGCTTACATCATTCTCCTCTCCCGCTTTTGCCTTGCACAGCAACCCTGTGAGGTAGTTTAGGCTGAAAGTCTGTGACCGTTTCAAAATCACCCACTCAGCCTCTACAGCAAGAATCTGGATCTAGCAGACCCTGCTGTGAAGCACTGACCACTACGCCTAGGGCAGCCAACCTTCAGGTAGAGCCTGAGGATCACCAGGTATCACAACTGAATTTTTTTTTGTTCTAGAACGTGGGCTGTATGGCATTCTGTTCAGCTGAGGCCTCTCCCCTCCCCAAACCCTGGCTTTCATAGACTCTTCCAGAAAATCTCCAGGAATCTCCCTACCTGGAGCTGGCAACCCTAGACTCAGTATTGGCCCCAATGAGTTCCTCACAAAGGCCTGCAAAGTGTTTCCTTCCTTTGTCTGAACCGAGCTTGGTTGTCTA
>NW_015167568.1:242168-288150 GCF_001447785.1 Gekko japonicus | reverse complement strand
GCCAAAGGAGGTGGTGCCAGCTACAAGCATGGATGGCTTCAAGAGGGAATTGGATAAACACATGGAGCAGAGGTCCATCAGTGGCTATTAGCCACATGGTATAGATAGGAACTCTTGGTCTGGGGCAAGTGATGCACTGTATTCTTGGTGCTTGGGGGAGGAACAGTGGGAGGACTTCTAGTGTCCTGTCCCCACTGGTGGACCTCCTGATGGCACCTGGTATTTTTGGCCACTGTGTGACGGACTGGATGGGCAATTGGCCTGATCAACATTTATTTTTATTTTTTATTTATTTATTAATTATTAAATTTATATCCCGCCCTCCCCCGTAGGGCTCAGGGCGGCTTACATGGCAAGGAATCTTGCTGATAAAAACATCAAATAATTTAGTAACATTTAAAACATAGTATACAGTTTAAAACCCTCTCAAACATTAAAGTGCTCGAACTACAATTCATCCATTCCGGAATCTCAGAGAGGACAGCCACATCCACAACCAGACATCCCCGGTGGGCATTCCATAATAGATGTTAAACAGATGTTTCTTCCTGCCCTCCTAGGACCCTTCCCCCCAATGATGGTAGTGTAGCGGGGGGGGGGGGCGGCAGCGGTCTTCTCTTATGTTCTTATGTTATTATGACAATCTAACCACTATACTACACTTATCCATTGAAAAGCACACAAGGTGTGATTTTCACTAATTTCTTTCTTGTTGTTAATAGACATGTCAAGGCATTCCACAAGCAAATAAACTTCTATACAATCTAAAGTTACCTGCCTCTCTCTCTCTGTCTCTAAGCCTGCATATTCCAAGCCATCATATGTCTAAGGTTTTGCATAAGTGATACATCACCCATTGTTGCACAACTGCACACCTTGGTGAAGATGAGAAAATTGGTTAAAATATTTCTTTAGGTTCCCTCCACACCCTACCTCAAATCTGCACTTAAGGCTTCAACATTACCAACTGCTCAGAACACACACACACACACACACACACACACACACACACACACACACACACATCTCTCTCCTTATATATAATTGAGTAGTGGGTGCCAAAGTTCTAAAATGCACTCCTTTAGTGTATGGACGCTTGAACTGTCAGTCAGAAGACGCTGGCTGGGTTGACTGGCTGCTTTGTGCAGTCCCGCCCAGGGTTTCCAGGTCTTTTGCATATGGAAGCTGATTGGACTTCACTCCATTCCACACCTCATACTCCCCCCCCCGCAAGGCAGTTGGAATGTCTGGTGGTGTGTAGGTCCCAGGATCATGTTTTAAAAGCTGCCTGGGGAGATGGGGACCTCAGACAGGTTACAGTGCCATAGACTCCACCCTCCAACCCAGCTATTTGCTCCTGGGGAACTATTGTTGCCAATCTTGGCCCAGCACCCATCAAACCATTCTCTTCAACCCCCTGCTGTGCAGCTGACTTTCCCCTAGGGTTGCCAATCTCCAGGTGGGACCTGGAGATCTCCCACTGCTACAATTGATCTCCAGATGACAGAGATCAGTTTCCCCTGGAGAAAATGGCTGCTTTGGAGGGTAGACCCTATGACATTATACCTGCTGAGTCCTTCCGCCCCCGCCCCCCCCATGCTGCCCTCTACAGAATCCACCCCCCAAAACTCCAGGTATTTCCCTCCTTATAGCTGGCAACCCTACTTTCCCCTCAGTGCCTGTTGGTAGGCAACTAAGTTTGGTCCAGTCACCTACTTTGCCCTTTGGGAGAAAACATATTGGGGCCAATCCTGATAGGGTTGCCAACTCCCGATGGGAAATTCCTGGAGATTTGAGGGATGGAGCCTGAAGAGGGTGAGGTTTGAGGAGGGGTGGGACCTCAGACAGGTACAATGCCATAGACTCCACCCTCCAAACCACTCAGTCCCTCATGGGGAACCATTGTTGCCAATCTCCAGGTGAGGGCTGGAGACCACTCAAAATTACAATTGCTCTGCAGAAGGGAGGGCGGAAGTCAGCTGAAGTCAAAGGGGCAGATAATGGTAGGTTGATGGTTCGCTGCGAAGGAGATGGGGTTGCCAACTCCAGGCTGGCAAATTCCTGGGGATTTGAGGGGTGGAGCCTGGAGAGGGTGGGGTTTGCGGAGGGGTGGGACATCAGACAGGTGGAATGCCATAGACTCCACCCTCCAAACCAGCCATTTCGTCCTGGGTAACAATTGTTGCCAATTTCCAGGTGAGGGCTACAGATCACTCAAAATTACAACTGCTCTTCAGGGAGCAGAGATCAGTTCCTCTGGAGAAAACAGTGGACTCTGCCATTATACCCTGCTGAGGTCACCACAGCAAAATGACACTGTTTGCCCAAAGCCAGAGCACTCCCCCAGAGCCTCTTTCTAGATCTCGTTGTATTTATTTCCACAACGGGCTTTACTGCTAGTTATATATAAGAGAGATTATATATGAGAGATAACTGTTTACTTTCATTTTCATTTTTGCTGTCATACAAAAGCTCCTTCTTTTCCCCATGTATTTTTTACAGGTCTCCTGAGATTATTTGCATTGTTGTCCATATGTTGGTCACCAGATAAGGCTCAGATAGTGCTGTTGTACAAAAGTCCCATTAGTTTTTTGGTTTTTAAACTTCAGGGAGCAGCTACGGAAGTTGAACTGAGTGGTCCCTGAGCTGCATGATCCCTATGATAGGAACTGCTCAGCTCTCCAAAGCCTCACAAGCCCTAGACTCCCTCTGAATAGTGCTTGGTGTCCAGGTCTTTGACAAAATATAAAGAAACACCTTGAATTTTCTGGCAGTTCACCTTCAATTTTCACAACAGATTCCTCTTTCCTAAAAAATTTCAAATTTCAATTTAAAAAAATGGAAACCAAGTGAAGAGAATGCATTCTCTAAAACCTCTCACACCTAAAGCTGCCTGCTTGGCCCCTGGCTGAAGTAAAATATACTCAGTAGATTTGTAGTGAGTGGTCACCAATAAGCAGCTAACACCAGGCTCTACTTCTCCTTAACAGGTAAGTCAGGTGGGTCTGTGGAAGTCCTGAACAAGTGCCTGGAGAGGTAATGAGATGGATGAAGGCCAATAAACTGAAGTTCAGTCCAGACAAGACTAAAGGTAAAGTTTGTGAGTGGAGAGGCTGCTGGGGACTGCATTGAAGGCGGTTGCATTCCACCTGAAGGAACTGGTTTGCAGCTTTGGAGGGCAACTAGATCCTGTTCTATGGTTGGTGGCTCAGGTCTCCTCCATGGTACATAGCTACTTTTATCAGGCCCAGCTGGTTCACCAGCCATTGGCTATACAGGCCCGGGCCAAGGTGCATCTTTGCAGCGCTGCGGGCTGGCAAGCAAAAGGCGATGAGGACAAGTGGGGAAGAACACAGGGTGCCTGCGCATCCATCCCTCCGTCTCCCGCTCTTGCCTGGGCAGGAAGAGATGCGCTGCCGCACAGAGAGTCCCCTCGCGCTGCTCTCATCGTCCTTCCTCGGTGAAGCGCTGCTCGCTCATGGGCAGCTCCCATACCTCCACCGCCTGGCTCACCTCCTCTCCTCTCCCCGCCTTCCTGCATCCCTTTAGTGTGGGGCTGGCTTCGGCGGGGTGCCCTCGCCACCACCACAGCAGCAGCAAGAAGCTCCTTGGTGGCTCCTGGCACTGGCGGTTGACCACACAGAAGAAGCCAGGATCCTGGTGACTACCCACTTTGTTCTCTGGCTGCGCTGGAGCCTGGGCGGGTGGCCTGGCTTTATTTTAAACAGGAGTGCAGATCTGGGTTCATTTCTATATTTAAAGTGACAGGGCACCAGGAAAACAATGCAATAACCCATTCAGAGACCGGCTTGGTCTTCTCACTGCTCTGCCCTGTGTAATACTGTGCATAGAGTTGCCAGGTCCCCCCCTGGCCACCGGAAAGTCTAAATGGCCCAGGAACAAGCCCAGTTCAACAGCCTCTCTGATGCTCAAGTCAGGGCCAAGCCATCCAACCCTCAAGTATTACACATCTTCTTTATTCAGACTTGGAGTCTCAGAGCAGTTTACAATCTCTTTTCCTTCCTCTCCCCACAACAGACACCCTGTGGGATTGAGAGGCCTCTGAGAGAACTGCTGTGACAGAGCTGTGACTGGCCCAAGGCCACCCAGCTGGATACATATGGAGGAGTGGGGAATTAAACCCAGTTCTCTGATTAGAGTCCACCACTCTTAACCACTGCACCAAACTGTCTTAAAAGGACAGGGTTTAGAAGCACACACCAGTGAGGTGGGGAAAATCAGAGACTGTATTACTTGTTCTCACAATTAAAAAAAAAAATAGAAACTAGCAATTTCAAAGTTTGTGTTTTTCATTCTTCCTAGTTTGAAAATTGATGGGTGCATGGGGTGTGTGTGTGTGTGCCAGAAGGTAGCCTCACCTAGTGCACAAAAAAACCTGGCACCGGCCCTGGCTGGAGCACCGCAGGACCGCAGGCCATGGGCAAGTTTCTCCCTCCTCTAAGTCAAGCTTTAGGAAAAAGCAGTAATGCACCTTATATTTTTCCTGTGGTTTTTTTTCAATCTGCTATAAAGGCTCTTGCACAATTTCAGTTCAGAATAGCTCTGTACATTCCAGGATTCTCAGTTCCAATCTCCTTCCCCAGACCTATATGCTTTCCTTGTATGCTATTCCTTTTGCCACTGGTACTTAGCTGCTAGTGAGCCTTGTTGGTATCTTGCCACAGAATGCATTTTCATGTTCTCTCTTTCTCCATAAGGCAGCAGTCTCACTGAAGAGGGCATTTTCCCAATTTGAACAGAGTTGGCCAGAGGTCATTTCGGAGGGGGAACGCAGGGGAACACAGTTCCCCCAGGGGGCGGGGCACATGACGAAGCCCCGCCCCCTGCTTCCAGCCACCCCGTAGAATGCATTTTCATGTTCTCTCTTTCTCGATAATGCAGCAGTCTCACTGTGAAGAGGGTATTTTCCCAATTTGAACAGAGTTGGCTAATGATTTTCAAATAGCATTCTTAGTGTTGGCTCTTAATTAAAAAAAAATACTGTGGAAAAACGCCATTTTATGTATATGTTTAAGTTGGTGTGGGCCAGATAAGAGGAGACCATGAAACCTGAGGTAGGCCTTGGCCTAGTCTCCTCCTCATTTCCCCCCCTTCCTTGTTCCAACCAGCAGTCAGAGGGCAGCTCCCTAGAGAGGACAGGAAGTCCATCCAGGCTGTGAGGAGATCTGCCCCAGAATGCTGCAGGAGGGAGAGTCACTTCCTGGGCGGGAAGGGCTGTTTGATATAGTGGAGCTTTTGGGCGGGAAGCCAGTCTGTGAGAATTGAGGTCAGTCTGCCTGAAGTCTGGAGCCAGTCAGGCTGTCGGCTGGAGACTGCAGGAGGCAGAGGCCATGTTGGGAGTTGTGCTACTCTAACTTCCTCCAGTGAAAGCAAGTCATGTGCCTGCCCTGCAGACCATCTAGACAGGGTATGTGTAGTGAAGGGAGAGAGGGAGCGATTTATTATCCACCTTTGTTTTGATTCTTCCGTTCACTGTTAATATGCCTGTATATAGTTGAGTGGTTTCAAAATAAATTCTTTTACTGTTGACCCTGAGAAGTCCCTCTGTACCACATAGTTCCCCCAGCCACTTGGACACGCTAAGAGTGGGTTGGGGTCTCCCTGAGGAGGAGAACAAGGGCAAAACGGTCAGTTGTCAACTCTCCAGGGGAGCCCCAAAGATTACCAGGAAGCCCTGAGGTGGGTTCCTAGCAACAGCAGATGGAGGTTAGGAGGCTGTCCCGCCTAACCTGAGCCCAAGACAGGGACAGTGGTGGCAGCAATACCCGGAGGCAGTGGTGAAAAACTGCCCCTTCAGGTGCCAGAGGAGGCAAAGGAGGGATGGGCAGAGCGGGGTCTGCCAGCGGACGCGGGCCCGTTCCGCCACAAATACCATGGCTGATCACTCTGGAGTTGGCAGGCAGAGGGTGTGTATGCTTTATTATTAGAAGGAGGGGGAGATAAGGCTAAGGCATGAGGCTAGGATGACTTAGCTAACTTGATGATACTGTTCATGGCTATGATGTATAAATCATTTCTAAAATATAGTTTGAAAGAGTCATATAGTATGTCCCATATAAATATAAATAAGGTTAATACAAATATATGGCTTGTAATACAAATGATAATAGTATATATGTTATGTCTGTATGTTTTGTATATTTGTACACTGAAATATATATTTTTTAAATGTCGGTCTGCTCACAGTTTTAAAGCTAGCACCACTTTTGGCTCACAGGGTAAAATTTCTGCTCACGACACTGCACGCCTTAGAGGGAAGATTGGTCTGGAGATGAGATGTAGTTCTGGGGATTCACCAGGTCCCACCTGGAGGCTGGCATCCCTACCTGCAGTGCTGATTATGTTCATTTTATAGAAAGCACTATGGCTAGTCAGGGTTAGTCAGATACAGAAGGGCACAACGATTTATGTGGCTAATGATGAAATTGCAACAGTGTTATTATTGATATTTTAGACTGAATATAATTTCATTCTTCAGGGCATAAGCACATTGTTAACTGAAGGGCCTTGGGAAGAAACTACCACATAGAAAGAGGATGTGGTATCCATATTTATACACAATATATGGATTCTTGCATTCTCCTATATAATACCTTGACAATTGGCTCCTATCAGAGTCAGGAGATTGGGTTAGATGGATCACTGATTTAATTCAGTCTGGCAATTCTTTAGTTTCACAGAAGAGTATGCAACAGCAGGTATTGCTTTTTCATGTAAGGCTGGAAAATATCATCGTTGTTGAGAAGTTAAAATGCAGCATTTTATAAACATACAGCCCTGAAGGCTCTTAGGAAAAGATTTTACATTAGGATCTTGGTTCATCTATATGGCTTGATGTACTAAGATCTGACACAATAACCCAAATGATGATTTATTCTAGGCAATTTTGCCCCATCAGGCCAAATTCAAATATACTAATGGACTCCACAGAAAGGCTGTGCACTGCAGAAACCTCAACCTTTGTTCACTCCCTATCAAGAATATTTGTGCCTACATGCAGAATATGAGAGAATATTTTCAGCTTCAATGTTTAAAACCTTATTTAGAAGGACACATTTTTCTAAATGAAAGGGTTTTTTTATTTAAAAAAAACTCTTAGAGGAAAACAGTAATCAGAATACCACCTTTAAAATCATCCCTTCCGTTCCCATTCTAAGGTAATGTGTTTCCAAGAAGTATCTTGCTAACAACCTATTATGAAACTAGTTTCAGAGGGTAGCTGTGTTGATCTGCAGTAGAACAGCTAGATGCAAGTCCACTGGCACGTTGGAGTCCAAGTTCCATTCATCAGATCAGTACCTGCCTGCTTGCCTTATAACTGGGTGCTACCGGATTTGAATAATGAAGGGTCCTATTTCTGCAAACATGGCATTAAAACCTCAGCATTCACAATAATCACTATTTTTTCTTGCCAGTACTGATCTCTTCTTGTCAGCCATAGTTTCTTGAAATTTGCCCTTTCTCACAAACCCAAAAGTTCTCTAGACTTCTTAATACAGGTGGCTTTGGTCTTTAGCATCTCAAAGATCATTCATTATAATTTACCTGGCAGCTATCATGCATCCCGTACAGAAGCATGCAACCATCCAGAGATCAATCCTATTTAGTCTAGAGGTTTTTAAGGTGTTATTGGCATGTATAAATGTATAACATTTGCATATTATACAATCCATGACACTTACAGTGAACTAACTGAAATCTAATTCGGGTAGTCACATTTTGTCATCACAAGCCCTGCTAAAAGTTCCTTAGCTCGCCAAAGTGAGGCGAGTGGCCTCCCAGTTGTATGTTTTAGCAGGGCTTTGAATGAAAATCATAGTTGGTGGGCAGGGCAGTAAGGAAGAAGGCAACCCTTCAAGTACACTGACACCAAGCTCATTTAAGGCTTTAAAAATGAGCATCAGTTCTTTTAATTAGACATGGTACTATACAATTACAAAATCTAACCTTGGTTGTTACCAAGAAAGGGATCACTGTGATGAAGTCAGGATAGTCAGTGCAAGTGGCATGTTAGCCAAAGCTGATAAGCAACACCTCAAGCTATGAAACTGATCTTTCAGAGAGTGTGTCCAATACAGGCTTCAGGTTACTGGCCTTATCCCTACCATTAACAACTCTAGGCAGCTATTCAGCACCTTCACAGGCTCACCATATTTTGCTATTCAGGAGAAATAGATAGAAATGGAAATGTCATCTGCGTATTAGTGGCACCTCACTTGAGAACGCCGGATGATCTATCCCAGTCATGTAAATGTTAACACTGTGCCAGAAAAGGAGTGTGATGTTTTGCCATGTAAATACTGTGTGTGTGTTCTATTTCTATGTTTTAATGTGGAGTTTTAAATGTGTGTTGCTGTGTCCTCAAATGTAGGCCTGTAGAGTAAGAGAGAGGCTGGATGGGTGAGTAAAGTGTTATGGTTGGATAGTACTGTACTCTACAGGGTGGAGTTGACTGTTCTATTCTGAGAAAGGCTTTGTGTGAGAATGAATGCTGAGCAGTGTGTGTGTGGAGGAAGTAGCTTGAGTGAGGTGCTGTACAGTGTGAGAGTATGTGTGGAAGTTATTAGCCTGGGTGGCAAGTTGGGAAGATAATCTGTTTGGAAGTTATTAGCCTGGGTGGTGTTGGGAAGTTCAGCTTTGTGGAAATTAGCAGCCTAAGTGGCAAGTGAGAAAATAAGCCTGTGTGGCTAAGTCTATTTAAAGAATCACTACGCTTATATATGTATCCGAAACCAGTACACTTATTAACCATTACTTGTAAATGAACAGCAGTTATATTCTGCTCAGGATGTGATCTGCTCCACTCAGTAGGAGAAAAATTTAGAGGGAACATTGGTGTGGACCGGTTTCGGCCGGTTCCGCATGCGGCCAAGCGAAGGTGATATTCGCTCCTAAACACAATAGCCGGTCGGATCCTAGTTCCCTGCCAATCAGGAACCTAGGATCCAAGGGAATAATCTAATCACTGTAAATAGACCATTCACGGGTGTTGGGTGTATGTGGTTGTGTTTTCCTTGGGACATATAAGCCAGCCTGCGAGCCGGCTACTTTGTCTTGTTCTTCTCTTAATAAAGTATGAGAGCTGAATTCACTAAGTAAGTCTCAGTACTTTTGAGGACCACTCCAGGCTGCCTCACTAAACATTCATTTTCCCCTTGAAGTGACTGGAGACAGAGCCAAAATCCCTAACTTGCCTCTCTAAACCCTATAAACAAAAACCAGCTAAACCCCAGCTTAGAGGTCTAGAACTAGCTTAGTTAAGTATTGTTATTCCTTATTCCAATAGCCAAGTTACCTGCTAAAGAAGCCAGATTGGTATAGTGGTTAAGTGTGCGGACTCTAATCTGGGAGGACTGGGTTTGATTCCCCACTCCTCCACTTGCACCTGCTGGTGTGACCTTGGGTCAGTCACAAGCTCTGGCACAGCTGTTCCTGAAGAAGCAGTTTGTGTCAGAGTTCTCTCAGCCCCACCCACCTCACAGGGTGTCTGTTGTGGGGAGGGGAAGGGAAAGGAGTTTGTAAGCCGCTCTGAGACTCCAAGGGAAGGCCGGGGTATAAATCCAATCTCTTCTTCTTCTTCTTTAGCTGAATGGAACTAGGTGTTTGTTCTTTGCTCCACTACACAAAAGGGTCTTTAATGGACAGGCAGAGCAAGCTTCACTCCTATTTTGGTGTCATTTGGATGAAAAACAGTCACTCTACTCCCCTCGAAAAAAGTCCACCATAGAGAATAATGATAGAGATGCAGTTCTGGCTGGCTCCTTCTCCTGGCCTCCCTCCTTTGTGGGGGCAGAATCCCTTTTTCCTCTGCAAGTAGGATGATAGGGGGTACCTTGTTCATCCCTAGGACTAGGGTTGCCAGGTCTGGGTTGGTAAAATACTTGGAGACATCGGGGGTGGATCCAGGAGAGGGCGGGGTTTGGTGAGGGGAGGGGCCTCAGCATGGTACAATGCTATGGAGTCCACCATTCAAAGCAGCCATTTTCTCCAGGGGAGCTGATCTCTGTCAGCTGGACATCAGTTGTAAAAGCAGGAGATCACTAGGCCCCTACCTGGAGGCTGGCAACCCTACCTAGAACTGGACCCCTGGATCTAATTCTCTTGAAATTTGGGGGCATTGATATTAGAGGGAGGACTGTGTGCTGTGTGAATTTGTTGCCATTATCTTCAAAAAGAGCTTCCTCAGACCCTCATATTGATTCCCCATTGAAAATAGTGGTCCCCAAAATCTGGAGCTTTCCACTGTCCCAAAAACATAGATTTGAAACCCAAGCCGATACTGTCCTACCCATTTCAGAAACCACAGTAGTTTTCTCCCCAAATTTCAGAAGTGAAATTATAACATTTTTTTCTTAATGCACATCTGTAGATCATTTGTTTAATTATTAGTATGTGAGGGGTTTTTTTTTAGTGTTCACTGTCTTGAGAGCCTTAGCTATGAAATGTCCATAAAATAATTATATAAAAAAACAAATAGAATTTTGCGTTTGTATAACCTGCATAGCTTCTTGTATTTGGAAAAGCAAACATCACACAGGAGTTTTTAGTCTTAAGGTTTTTTTCCCCCTAGGTACCTGCTAATTGTTAATTATTAGAGACTAAGTCACTGAAGTGAGTCCTTTGGCTGGTGTCTCAAATCCTGTCATTTACTACTACACAAATCAGCAGGGTGATAGAGTGTCTTTAAATTAGGTTACCACCATGCAGTTATTGGACAGGGAGTAATTGATAAAACCATTAGTAACACTTGTAGAGATAACAGCCAGCAAAATCATGCAACCATAATTATTCCTAATGGATACATGCTATAAATTGTGGCAAGAAAAAATCTCGTATTATCTTTCAATCAAATTTGACAGTCCTGGTAGATTACTGTAGTCTAAATGCTCGTGTATGTGTTGCAGGGGTGGGGGGGAGAATGACCTATCAGGATTCCTTTGCTTCCCTCCCCTCCACACTACCTTCACTTCTCTTTCTCCATCAAATTATGGAATTTCTGTGCATAATTTCTTTCTGTGATAGCTCTAAGGATAGAGGAAATAAAGTGTTTTTTATTATTTGTATTGTCTGCAATGTTTTATATTTTCAATCACAAATAAGACACATCAAAAAAATTTGTAATGTGACAACATGAAAAGAATTACCAGTTTGAATATAGGACTGAAGGTTACATTATAGGGTTCCCCCCCACAACAACAACAAAATTTATTCTTTAATAATATATAAAGTTGTATCTATATTCTGCTGTTAACATTGGTTTCAAAGAATAAAGCTGTTTGCGCATCACTGGCAGTGGCAGTGATAAAAAGAAATCACTGGCCTTGCTACCTTTTTTCCCTGTCACTTTATTCTTTTTACTGAATATGCTTTCAAAGACCATCTGCATAAACACAGACGATTATAACTTATAGGCATACCAGTGACTTGCTATCATATGCTTTAGCAACATTTACAAGGATACAGACAAATTGACAGAACAAGGGAAAACATTAACTACAGTATGGAAAAAGAATCACATAAAAATATCTTCTCAGAAGAGAGGTGTATAATTTACTGGAATCCTGGGCCCTTAATCTATTTTTCTGCTGTGGTTATTACCATGCATTTCAACAATCACAATTAATTACTTGAGTAACTCTCTTGTCCCATGGTAACTCCCATATGCTCTCACAGTCATGAAAAGGCCCATTAACATTTTTATTCCTGATTTGAAAGAAATAGTTGGGAACTAAATAGCTCAGGAGGATTCTGTGCCTGGTTCAAATCACCAAGCTCAGGCTGTCAGGGATTGCTCTCTGGTGCCTCTTGTATCACAGAGGGCATCATTGGTGGGGGAGGGGGGGTTCTGCTGTGCCGCCAGCCAAGTTGGTGCTCTTTTGCTAATGTGAAAGCACAGAAAGCAGAACACAAAATTAAAGTAGCATCACAAGGCTCAGGAACTGGCACCTCATCTGCAGTAGTAGCTAAGAGCTGAGTGGCAAGCTGGGACACTCCTGGTTCATATGCACTGAACTCATTTGGTGGGTCTGAGGAATCTGTATCTGCCTACCCTCCATATGGGTGGGTGGGGGGATAATTCTGGCCTGCTTTTCAGAACTGCTGTAAGGATTTCCAAAATTATGTAAATGAAGCATTTTGCATGCTCAGAAGGTACTACACAAAGCATTACTAAGCATTGTGATATTGTCATCATATGAAGTAAGAGCTTTGGCAACGGGGACATGGAGGGCATCAGCATCCCATGTGCTGTGACATCACTTCCAGGAAAAACTGGAAGTGATATCTCTAGGATTCACTGGAAATTCTATGGTAAAATCAGAGAGTTCCCAGCAATTCCTACAGCGACATGATGTCAGTTCTGGGTTCTGGGACAGTCCGGTGGAAGTAATGTTATGGTGCATGCAACACTGCCCCCCCCCCCCCATTTTTTATCCTGCTGCTCACCACACTGGCTCTTCCAACATGGTTTACAGGAATCAGGTTGTAAGACAAACAGCAGTTTAAAGTTCAATATAAAATTCTCCTTGGGGAGCCTGCTTTTCAGCTGAGTAGGATTCAGGCCCACAAAACAAATCTGCATCCAGCCCCCTGGTCTGGAGACAGTGTGACATTTAAATGCAACCATAGCTCTTTATGATGTGCATGGGGCTCTACAGTATCTTTGAATGGACAGCATCCAAATTGGAAGCAGGCATAACCTACCTTCAGCCTGGCAAGTCCAAATACAAAATGAGAGTATGTTCTGGAAACTTCCGTACTACACTGGAGGGTGTTTGTGTGTGTATGTTTGTGTGTGTGAACCATCTAGGCTTCACCGACTGCCAAGATCCTTGCCTACTAGCACAGGAGCTGTATCAAATGCATTGCAAAACATTGTCAGGTTTTTCAACCCTAAGATTTACACAGAAATGCTTCTTTCTTCCATGTGACTGGAACACAGGAGCAATCAATGTTTCATTTCTAAAATGAGAGATTTCTTTAAGGAATGTTCCCCTGGCCCTTAGCTCTAGTGCTATCTATATTGTTCCATATGATCAGTGTTATGTATGGGGATTTAATCATTCCGATTGAATCACCCCAGAGAGTGGCTGAGCTTGAAGCATAAGAACAATAGCCTGCCAGGATTCTGAAAGTAACCAATCTAGTAGTAATGTTATGTAAATAGCCTATCACTGGGAGTGGGGTGTGTTTGCGTGTGGCAATTGCATCCTATTTAACAGAGCTGAGACTCAGGCGTCTTGTGCTTGCTGAAATCACTAATAAAATAGAACTGATCACTAGGCTTGTGTTCTGTTCATCCATGGAACCCACTGTTTAACAGTCAGGCCCGTAGCCAGGATTGTGTAATCCAGGGGGGGTCTTTATATAAGTCAGGGGGCACTGACATCACACAATAAAAAATAAGATTCAAATTAAATTTTTAAAACGCGTACTCGCTAGTTGGAGCAGGCAGGTATTCACTCCCATCCGGTAGCCCTGCAGCCCATTTATGCCATGGCTCATCATCATCATCAGCCATGGTAACCTGGGCACCCAAAGGTGGTGATAATGTGAAGAGAAGCTCGCAACACAACAAAAGCAGGCAGTAGGAGCATGGACACGTGTCAGTTTTGTGGTGTTCACACTCTGCCTGCCTACCAAGTCAGCCTGGGCACTTGCCTGCAGCCCCTGACCCAACAACCTGGTTGCATCAGTTCCCTGGGGCTCACACCTCCTCCAGTGCTCAGCAGTCCACTGGCACCTGGCCTGGATCATGCTGCAAACCTGCCCTAGCTCTGCTGGCTTCTTAGTCCTGCTGAAAGTTGCTGTTCTGCACTGAGCATTGCAGGGGGCACTGGTCAAGGACCGCTGGCCCCTTCCCCGAGCCTGCCAGCCCACCCAGCTGTCCCATGCCACTGCTAGTAGGGCTGCTGTCATGCTCGGGGAAGGGGCGGTGGTGGTGGGGAAGCAAGCCATTCTTGGGGAAGGGGTCACAGGGAAGCAAGCCGTGCTTGGGGGAAGGCATGGTGGGAAAGCGGCGGGGAAGTAAACCGTGCTTGGGGAAGGGGGGGGGGGGGAAGCAAGCTGTGCTTAGGGTAGACATGGCGGGGAAGCAAGCTGTGCTTGAGGAAGGGGCGGTGGGGAAGCAAGCTGTGCTTGGGGAAGGCTTGGTGGGGGGAAGTGAGCTGTGCTTGGGGAAGGCTTGGTGGGGGGAAGTGAGCTGTGCTTGGGGAAGGCTTGGTGGGGGGAAGTGAGCTGTGCTTGGGGAAGGCTTGGTGGGGAAGCAAGCCGAAGCCGGTCTGGGGGAGGGGGTGGGGGGGGAAGCAAGCTGTGCTTAGGGTAGACATGGCGGGGAAGCAAGCTGTGCTTGAGGAAGGGGCGGTGGGGAAGAAAGCTGTGCTTGGGGAAGGGGACGCAGGGAGGCAGTGGGAAAGAAAGCCATGCTTGGGAAAGGGGCGGCATGAAGCAAGCAGCGCTTGGGGAAGGGGTGGCAGTGGGGGAGTCCTCTAGGTGGCCCAGAGAGTCAGGAATGGGGGGACTGGGGGCTGGATGGAAGTTGTAGGGCCTTGGCAGGAATTCAGGGGGGTGGGCCACAAAATTCTCCACTGTAGCTATGGGCCTGCATATGGTCCTGGAGAGAGGAAAAACAACCCCTGTGTTTTCAAAATCATACTATTAGAATTTCATATATAGGTAAGATTTTTGTGAACTGTGGCTCAGATGTAGCTCAGAAAGGTTCTTAATCCCTTTTAGCCCTAGTGAAACTCTGGCTATGGTTCAGAATGGGGGAAATTAGTTATTTATCACAGCCTCGCAGGCATTATCCAATAGATGTCTGCGACAGTCACACCATTACAACATTGCTGGTTGTGCTCCTGGGGACTTGTTTTCCTAGGGTTACAGTATGATCTTTTAACAAACCCCCACAAAAGCACAGTTCATGACAGGACAGGAAAAACTGAGCATGTACTATATAAGCCATTGCAGCTGAAGAGTACTGCCTCCACATCTTTGAAAAGCTCTTATCTGTACACAGTCTCAAATGAATCAGCAAATTTGGTTATGAGTCACATAATAGCAAATCAAAATGGTTCCTTCTGCAAACAAGCATCTCAGCGTCGTATTGATTTACTGCTTGTGGATTTAATGAAGGTAATACATAATTTTACTACACTGGCACCCTGGTCCTCTGGGATCAGCTTAAACAGCAGCATTGCAGATAGTGACTGCAAGCCCTTTGAGCCAAAACAATTGTGCTGTCCTCTCTTGCCCACTCTGGCCAAAGCAATGTCATTGGTCCTGGGGCCAACAACAAGGGAACGAGTTATCTCCTGATGCCACAATTCAGCTCCAGGTACCCTAGGCACTGCTGCAGCCACACAGTGTTTCATATGGTCCTGGATATAGACTGAGGTGCACCATAATGTTTGTTAAAGCTGAAAGGGTCTGGCAGTGAGGAGTGGCTGACTGAGAGACCACCCAGGATCTATATGCAAGCTTTTCCATGGAAGCCAGCAGAGGGGGAAAATATTATATAAATATATATTAAGTACATTAAAATGATATTAAGCAATTTGGTGGATGTGGGACAAAGCTTATAGCATTTGAAGTTTCCAAAAATCCAGAATACTAAGCAAAGATATCAAAAACAAAAGTCATATATTAGAACTAACTAAAATAGCACAAAACGACATGCAAGCTGTCCATCAGGCTGGGTGTATTTCAAGAAAGTGTGTGGGAAGAGAGTGGTTCTTAAGGCCCCTTCTCAATATCCTCTGTAGAATGCCAGACAGATATGAATAGATAAGATGGTGCTGGTGTAAAGCTGCACCTCTGGTCCTTTTCTCAGTGTTCGGGTTGAGGCAATTTAATTCCATGGTAAAACAGCATCCAAATAACCTGGGGCAGCAGCAGGCTGAAACCGGGTTGACCCCTGAAGGGAGATGATGTAATGCAGAAGGGGGGGGGGCAGAATAAAAAGAAGGTTGAACTTGATTTGAGTGCAGAATATCCCTGAGCCCGTTCGCGGGATGGGCAGGATATAAATATAATAAATAAATAAATAAATTGGGGGAAACCTGGGTTAAAAAGAAGGTTGAATTCGATTTTAGTGCAGAATTGCTTGGAGGACACTGTGGTGATCACGGAGTAAAAAGAGAGTACAGAAAGGGCCACTGGCTTTCTGGAAAGAAGAAGGGGAAATGGCAGCCTGCAGTTGGAAATATAAAAACCAGCAGTTGAGCACAGATAACCATAAGAAAGATAATGCCTATGGAGGGTAATCCAAGATGATCATTTTGAACCCACCATCCTGAATTCCATTTCTTGTTCAGGAGGTTGGTTTCTGTGTTGGTGGTGGTATTTTGAAATACTAGTGATTCTACTTTGTTACTTAGATGTCTATCTCCTAAAAATTTGCACCACTATCCACACTCAAGGGAGGGAAGGCAGCATAGTACAGCCTGATCTTGTCACATCTCGGAAGCTAAGCAGGGTCAGTACTTGGAAGGGAGACCACGAAGGAAGGCTCTGTAGAGAAAGGCAATGGCAAGCCACCTTTGCTTCTCACTTGCCTTGAAAGCCCCTTGCTGGGGTTACCATAATTCAGATACTGCTTGACGGCACTTTACATACACATATCTACATTTAATACTATTATTTGATTACTTTAATGTCAGTGGGCTGGCATCTATAATCTATAAAAGGCATTTCACCTACTCTCCCATTGGCCAAGCTGCCTTGGTGTCCTATTGGCCTGTCCCGCCAATTCCTCCATTCTTACACCCCCATTTTTGACACATTGCACCTTGGGAGTTGTAGTTTTCAGTTGGCCTTATTGCAAATATAGCAAAGGGAATTAGAACTACAACTCCCAAGCTGGGAATCCCAAGAGGCCACAGAGCATTAGCAGGGAGTCAGTTGAAGTGTTAATCAGTTAAACTGCTGAATGGGTTGGGGGGAAAGGGAAGGCCTGGGCATCTCCATGAATTACAATTGATCTCCAGACTACAGAGATCAATCCCCATAGAGAAAATGGTTGTTTTGGAGGGTGTGCTCTATGGCAGTATACCTCAATGAAGTCTTTCAACAAACCTGGCCCTCCCTTAGGTATTGCCAACCAATAGGTGGGACCTGGAAATCTCCAGCTATTACAACTGATTTCCAGATGACCAAGATCAGTTCTCCTGGAGAAAATGGCTGTTTTGGGCAGTAGAATCTATGGCATTATACCCTGTTGAGGTCCCAACCTTCCAGTGGGCCCTAGAAGTCCTCAGGGAACCAGTGTGATCGGCTGCCAACTGATATCACTTGCCCTACATACACACACAACCTCAAGATACAGTCTCAATGGTTTGCCATCACAAGCACTTCCCAGGGCAAAAAAGACAGCTTGCACCAAGCCACAGCCAGGACACTCACCTGGAGCCTCTTTCTAGAGCTCATTGTATTTCTTCCCACAATGGGCCTTCCTCCTAGTATTTTATAGCATTGCATGGGCATATCTATCATGATATACTCTCTTCCATTTCAATTGGCACAGTTATATCCTTTATGGCACAGTTATATCTTTTATGATTGAAGCAAAAATGGATTAATATTTCAGTTCATCAGGTAAATTGTAGCATAATCCACCGCGCATATCCATATTCCATTTTATCTTTCTTAAGGATCTGTTGAACACAAGTGCAAACTCTCACAAGAAAATACTTTATATTATTAAAAAAAATTAATCTAGTTTAAGCCATTATCATAAGTTGTGCTTAAATTGGTTTTTGCATTTCCACATACATAATTTGAAAGCAATACCTATGTTGATTAGATTTTAACCAATGTGTGTGTTTCAAATGTAATGTACATTTGTTTTTAAATAGCTTTTTTTCCTTCTGCCTTCCCTGCATGAAGTACACACACACACACACACACACACACACACACACACGAAAAAACACTGTACATCTTATGTATATTTCTTGAATTCTCATCTTTCCTCCACTAAGACATTTGGCAAACAAATTAGTAAGTAATTAGGGAAAAGCCAAAACCACTTATAGTATTTGGTTTTGGTTCTTCCTTAATGCAAAACATGAACAAACAAAACTTCCATGAATTCACTCTGTTAGTAGTAGCCTTAGGTCTAATCCATTGAATGGCTGATATATAACATTCAAGAATAGCTGCATGTTAAATATATGTGCAATATTCATAGTTATATTCTGCCAGTGTGTAACAAAAAAGACTACTCTTAGTAAAGATTACGTCCTTCACTTTAATTGTCTTCATTTGCCCTCAGTGACAACATATCATCTTACAGCCAATCTAATTAGCATTAAAGCAACAGCAGCAATGGAAACTGTACTGAATAAAAGAAGTGAATATTTGCACCAACAATCTTTCCAAGTACAGAATTGCACTGAATTCTTGCAGTTTTAATTTTTAAAAACTTCATTTGGTTTCATTATGTGCTGTCTTAAAAGGTATTTGTTTATTTACTTTATTCAGTTTTGTTTCCATTCGTTTCAAGATTTAACATCTTTGTTTTCTAGCCAGTTAAGATGAAATTGTCCAGACTTGTACCTATAATGTGAATCAGTAAAGTATACAAATGCAAAGTGGGAAATAGTCTTCCCAGACACATTAAGAGTTATCAGTCTCTTTGAAATACAATAAATTTAAGGATGTAATCCTATGTACACTTCTTGGGAATAAGCCCTATTGAACTGTAGGCATGTTTAGGATGGAGGTGTAAGGTCAATATGAATTAGTTCAAGTGAAGCCTTTCCGTTTTCCCATTGTCCTTTAGCCTAAAAATTAACCCTCCAGGCATATATCCTGTTCAAAAGCTCTAAACTCTTTTAATATATCCAAGACACATGCAAACTACATTCTTCCCTGGAGAAAGCTGAATTTCTGAAGATTTAATTCGAGTTCCAAGGTCAAGTGAATAGATCTGAATTCTTCTTAAAATGTGAGTTTCATTCCAATGAGAAGTTGACTTCAATTTACTGCTTCTTCCCAATATGTAACAAAATGCCATGGAACATCAAGTACAGAGACAGCAAATCAAATGGAGTGACAGCACAAAGACAAAAAGAGTACCCAGAAGTCACCATGAAATGGAATATACTTTTGGTCACACATCATTTTTTAAAATATATCTTTCTGTGAATTGTTTTGCTTGTTAACAATGTAAAATCCTGTTAATATCATTTGTAATCAATTTCCATCCCAGTTGCAGTTGTTTTGGCAGAATGTATAAATTACTCTAGAGCTTTTTCCTTTCAGGGTATTGATTACAAATATACAGGTGACAATATCCCCAGAGTACAGACACTTACCACTTACCTTTTTCTATGTAACTGTAGCTTTTTATTTTGTATTAATTATTTTCCTGTCAAGTGGCAGCCCCCCATAGGGTTTTCAAGGCCAAAGATGTTTAGAGGTGGTTTGCCATTGTCTGCCTTTTTTGTAGCAACCCTGAACTTCTAAGGTGGTCTCCCAACCAAGTACTAAGCAGAGTTGATGACCCTGCTTAGCTTCCAAGATCTGACAAGGTCAGTCTAGTCTAGGCTATCCTGGTCAGGGCTATCCTGGTGTCCTTATGACACTTTATGACACTACCTCCCATCCTGGGACAATATCCAGTTTTCTCACCATGCTATTTGGTTTTTGCAGCCTCTGTACCTAGTGTATTTTGTAAAACTTAATCTATAACTTGGTTAATATGATCAAGCCACTCAAATGACTGCTTTGGGCAGCTCAGTTAGGAGAGTGCCAACATGCCATAGTTTCTTCCCAAACATCAGTGTTGTGAGTGCTGACCTGGACCTGCTCCGCTGCCAGCTGGCTCTAGGCTGCTTATCTTGGATTCAGCCAGTCATAGTGCAAGAGGAGGCAAAGGGAGAATGAAATAGTTTGAATCAGCCTTAATAATATGACTTCTGTTTTCTGTCTTACAAGAACCTGTTGGTTCTTACTATTGGTCTTCATATTTTTCAAAAATGTTTCTTCTTCTTCTCCTCCTCCTCCACCTCCTCCACCTCCTCCTCCTCCCCCCTTAACACATAATACAGTTCTAACTGAATTAACCCTACAGGAGTTATTTCCTTTACCATTTTAGGATGGTAAAGATTATTGTACATTAGGACAGCTATCGAAGCCTTTCATCTTAAACAAAGGAGTCAAGCAGGGATGTTTACTTGTGCCCCGTTGTTCAACTTATATATAAATGACCTCAGACCCTGTCTCCTGAAGGAAGCATGTCATCTTCCACATTTATCTAAGCATGAAGTTCCAATCCTTCTATATGCTGATGATGCAGTGATAATGTCTAGATCAATAGTGGGCCTCTGCAAGCTAATAATTTTTTTCGAGGTTTACTGTTATCATGAGGGCTTGTCCATCAATGTGGCAAAATCCAAGGGCATAGTATTCACCAAAAGGAAAGGGGGAGGGGATCTTCAAATGGGACATAGCAGACCAACCGATGGAACAGGTCAATCAGTTTAAATATCTGGGAACCCACTTTGAAGCATCTCTTACATGGAAGATACACTTGGATCTAGCAAGGAACACAGCCTTGAGAGTAGGGAGGACAATTGTAAAATACTTCTATTCAACGGGAGGTGGATTTGTCCCCTTGGCCATTTAATGCTAATGTTCTAACCCGATTTCTTTACAGTGCAGAAATTTGGAATCAGTCCATTTCTGAAAAATTGGATTCCATTCAGTATGACTTTTTCCGATGCTTATTGACTACTCATAAATGTGTCTTGAGCATAGCACTGAGAGCGGAACTAGGCAAATTATCAATGGAAGCTAGGGCTTGAATTAAAGCATTTCTCTTCAAAGTAAAGGTTTTTAAATTTGAGGGAGGATCTACTCTACTTGGGCTTATCCAGGCAGATAAACATTATAGCCAATGGGATCAACTATTGGAAAAGAAAATGTAATGCCTAGGAATATCAAATGATATGATTAAGAATACGGACACTAAAGACATTATAAAACAAATTTAAAAATGTGTAAGGAAGTTGGATGTTTCAAGTATATCTATTAGGGCTAATATTAGTCACCCCTTTACTTGAAGATACGTAATTGCTAAATGTGAAAGCCCAGGTGTCATGGCTACTATCGGGTACAAATGATTGTGTCACCCTCTGAGTGGCAAAATTCATAGCTGCAATAATCAAATATATAAGAGAAATAATACTGAGTAAGGTGTTTAAAATATTTTTGGTTCTAATTTTTGCTTAAAGTGATAGCCATATGAACAGTACTATAGACAGACAGACAGACACAAACTGTAGATACAGACCATATTTACACATGTCACACAAAAGACACCCTTTTGTTTTGAATGTGTGAAAAACACAAAGGCAGTTTTAAATCCACATCTGTCTAGTTTATGAAGTGAAAAACAGAGAGGCATTGTTGAGTGTGGTATTGGTTTTCTGAAACAATTGGTGGCCTAGCAGGAATGTCAACTTGCAATCACATTTCAGTAATACTGCGCTTTATAATACACCTGTGATTGTAAGAATGTAATCCTAAGAATGTAAAAAGACCTCTGCTGGATCAGACCAATAGTTCATCTAGTCCGGCATCCTATCTCACACAGTGGCCAACCAATTCCTCTGGATGGCCAACAACAGGGCATAGAGGCCGAAGCCTTCCCCTGATGTTGCCTCCTGGCTCTGGGATTCTGAATGTGGAGGTTGCCCTGAGTCACCATGGCTAGTAGCCATTGATAGGCATAGCCATATCCTCTATGAATCTTATCTAATCTCATTTTAAAGCCTTGCACCCCCCACTCTCTGATTGGTCAGCTGCAGAGCTCAGTGTTCTGAGGTTAAAAAAAAACAGTTACAGGAGACTGCAGAGAGCTCATGACAGTTGAAGAAATCAGGAATGGCCAACAACCACCTGTAAGGTGCAGTAATGCTGCTGGCCCAGCCTCTCTGATGGCTTCCAACACACTCCCCCCACCTCCTACATCTAACAGGCGGTTGTCTGTCAGGTGCAGCAGTGGTTGCAGGGTGCTTAAAGCCACGAAGGAGCCTGCCCCAGCAGTAACGCCTTAATGATTCTGCTGGCCCTGTCTCCAAAGTGGCTTCTAATGCTCCTCCCCCCTCCTACACTGGACAGGCAGCTGCCTGTCAGGTGTAAGAGAGGAGGTGGGATGCTTACAGCTGCCGGGGAGGTTTGCTCAGCAAGATTGCCTTAGCCCTGCTGTTGGCCCAGCCTCCATGATGCCTTTAAATACAATCCCCCCGCAACACCAGACAGGCAGGTGTCTGTCAGGTGTAGGAGCAGGATCAAGGAACTTTAATCCATTAAGGATGCCGCCCCAGCAGGATCTCCTTAGCGGTGCTGCTGGCCCAGTTTAGCCGCACTCACACCCACAATGGAAATATACTCCAAATCTGTAGAAAACTGGTTTCCTTTATTAGGTTATTTAATTTCTCACAATGTGGGTTCTAGAAGACTTGTTCATATGAAATTTCTTAATATCTATTTGCTCGGATGGTGTTTTGAATATGTAGTTATGTCCCAGTTCTAAAACGTAACACAAATGAGAGGCATTTTTGTTAAAAAGGGGGGGTATGCCCTCCCCCGAAATTCAATGCCCAGGCCAAATCCCTGCACCAAGAAACCCAAAATAAGGGGAGTGCATTCCTACCATGTCAACCCCCCCATAAAGAGATTTCTGAGAAACATGACCCCTGCTTCTTAAATGACGACTGCTTCTTAAATGGACAGTTCTATGTGGCCTGCTCCAGAGTGAGCTCAGCAAGCAGCCTAATGATCCTAGCACCTGAGGGCAGGAACACCAATGTGGTCTACAGAGAGGTCCTTCAGTACAGAAAAAAAGGACGTATGTCTCGCTTCATTTCTTACACTACAATCTTCTCTGTTAGAATTCCTACAACAAATGTCACATTTCAAATTTCACGTCATCAGTATTAGAACTGGATTTACGGAACTTAAATACCGTAGCGAAGCATGGGTATCAGGCTAGTAATTTTATAAACCTCTATCATGTCCCCCCTTAGTCGTCTCTTTTATAAAGTGAAAAGTCTTTCCTCATAGTGGAGGGGCTCCAACCCTCTAATCATCTTGGTTGCCCTTCTCTGTACTTTTTCCAGCTCTGCAATGTCCTTTTGGAGATATGGTGACCAGAACTGTACGAAGTATTCCAAATGAGGCTGCACCATAGATCTACACAGGGGCATTACAGTATTGGCCATTTTATTCTTAATCCCTTTCCTAATAATCCCTAACAGAGAATTTGCCTTTTCCACCACTGCAGCACACTGGGTTGACACTTTCGTTGAGCTATCCACTACAACCCCAAGATCTTTTCCCCTCTCAATCTCAGCAAGTCCAGACTCCATTAGCCTATACTAGAAGTTGGGATTTTTGTTGTCCCAATGTGCATCACTGAGCCAGTTGGATTGGGAGAAAGAACCCAGGAGAGAACTTCTGGGAAGGTGAAATTTTTTTGCCTTTGCTAAACTACTGGGGAACATTAACTGAGGTTGTCTTGTGAGGACAGAGTTTGAATGTGAGTGGGTGCTTGTAGTCAGTCAGTCATCTTTATTGGCATGTACAGATACTACAAACAGCAGTTGAACAAAGAGGGGTACAAAGCCAATTATATAAAATTTTGTGATAGTTTAAAAAGAAAATTAATACTATAACATTTCCTGATGGACTCTTATTGCAGACTTTAAAAACAGGGCTACCTTCAGTAACTTTGGATAAGCAATCATCCAAAAGATGATAAATCTTAATATGACCAGAAAGGCCTGACATTCCAGCTAAAAAAAAGTTTAAATGTTTAGTACACAGGTCTGGAAATGAACATAAAATTGAGCAAACTCTGGAGGATGGTGGAAGACAGAAGAGCCTGGCATGATGTGGTCCACGAGGTCGTGAAGAGTCAGAGAAGAGAAGCAACAACAACAACACACAGGTCTGCATATAAGTTCATTGTTATGAAGGAGAATATGTAACATCAATTCAACGCCACCAGAATTACAGAGACAGGTCCTAGACAAGAATGCAGTCTTATTAAACCTACCTTATTAAACTGCTGATGGGTGCTTGTAGCCTGCTGGAGAGTGGTGTTTTTGTCTGGGTCTGTTTGAGTGTAATCAAAGTTTAGCAATCATGCATTCACTCAGCATATCTCTCTCCCCTTTATTGTTTTTTAACCATCCCACCTGAGGGAAAATAATTTAACCATCCCACCTGAGGAAAAGCCTGTGTATTGCACTGTGAATTTGGGTTCATGCTACTAAAGTAATATACTTGGCTGATGTGGTTATGTGGGTGGTTGCTCCAGGCACTTTTGAATGAAATGGATGTGTCTAGTTTTATTTCAGTCTGGCTTTAGGCCAGGTTGGGATGAAAACTACATTTGTTGGCCTAATTGATGACCTAGGTCAGAGAAGAGATGGGAAAGTGCAACGTTAATGAAGCTTTTTAATCTTTCAGTGCTTTTCCATATCATTGACTGTGGAACTCTTATGGACCACTTCCATGGATTCTTAGTTTCTTATCTCACTCTGCAGTTCCAGAAACTGGTTCTGCAATGCTGTTGTTCTGTCTCATCATTATACTCCGAAGAATACCACAAAATTCCAGCTTATTATCTATGGTCTTTAACAACATGAGTTTGCTGGGTGAAATTCCTTGGTATGTTTGGGGGTTTGTTTTCAGTATTATGCAGAAGATAATTATATCTATCATTTCTCTGGAGGTCCTCCATGGGCACAGTGAGTGGGAACAGTGACTGACAACAGTCATAAACAGTGTGAGGTTTTAATCCAAATGATACTAGGGATCTGAATATTGGATATATGCCTCTTCTGAACATGATCACCGGTACAAAAGTAGGAAGTACTCCTGGACCTGGCATTAATTTAGACTTACAAGGTGCTGGATATGAGCAGTGCATTCTTTCAGCTTTGCCTGATATGTTAGTGTGCCAGACTGCTTTTTAAGAGGCTTAGAAGTGCTGTACCAACAACTAAGAGTTAGTTCTTCAGAGAGCCATGAGTGACAGGCTGTTCCAGGCATTCTGATTGGCCTGCATCAGCTGAGCAACAAAAATGTCTTGAGAGAGCTGGATGCTAAGGAAAAGTCAGTCAAATTCCTGCCTTTACTGTGAATAGATGTGAGCTGAGACCGTGTACAGATAGCCCTGTGAAAAAAGGGTGTAGTGCTGACAGAGTCAGATTTCTACCTTGACTGAACAGAGTCTGAATTCAGCATTAGCTGAGAGCAGTGTGAACTCAGAGAGGAGTACTGGGGGGAGAGTTTGGCAAGGAAGTGGGTAGTAGAGAAGACTCCCATTCAGGCCAAAGGAAAGGCAATAGATCTTCTAGAGAGAGAAGATTCCCTACCCAGTCAAACAGGGAGAGTTATCTCTGAGGATTAGAGAGACTCATGGTTTGCTGTGATTTGGAACTGCCTGTAGAGACCTTAAAAGTCAGTCAAAACCTCAAGAAGAGTACTGGTGTTCCAAAGAGGGTACCAGACTTCTGGGCACCAAAAAGACTCAGTGGTTATACAAATAAAGTGTATTAGAGTGTTTGGGGAAAACACGAACAAAAGCCTCTCAACTTACAGACCTAACTAACTGTGACTAAATCAGTTGCATTTAAAGAAAATCTGTATAAGATGTTTTATAGATTGTATTTAACACCAGATAGATTAACTAAAATGTATTAAAACATGCCAAATAGTTGCTGGAAATGTAAAAAACATGTAGGTACGTTTTACCTTATGTGGTGGACATGCAAAATTGTACGTAAATTTTGGGTTATGGTTCATACATTTATACAGACAGCTCTGAAGACTTCAATACCTTTTTGACCAGAGTTGTTTTTACTGATTTGTATACCAGATGATTTTGACAAAAATCAAAGATATTTTATAATTCATGTAGTAACAGCATCTAGAATCTTATTTGCAACCCTTTGGAAACTTCCAACAATACCTTCTGAACAAGACTTAATAGAGAAGAATATGGAAAGTGTGGAAATGGATAAATTGACTTTGATGCTAAAGGGCAAATGGAAGAAGATTTCCTCGGACTATGGTCTCCTTTTTATGACTGGATAAGAAAGAAACATAAAGATATGAATTCTTTGATAATATGATACAAAGAAGCCTCTATGAACTTTTAAAATTTCACAGTTCATCCTTTTGTAATGTGAAATGATAAGTGGAAAAGATTTATATGCAGAAGACTGAAGACTTATTATCTGTGTTGCCTTTCCTTTCCCTTCCCTTATATAGCCCCCAAATTTAACAAAATGTAATATATAAAAAAGTTAAGAACTTATCATTAGCCTGATATATAAAAACAAATGTATGTGTTTATAATAGTTTTACCTCAGGAACTTCAACCCCTGCCCTCTCCTGACCTTTCCCGTTGACGTAAAAATAAAACCTTTGTAATTTTTGAATTTTAAAAGCGTCTCAGGTGCCATTTTCAAGGGTTTAAGTTAAAGGGCAATCCTATCCCTTCCCTCAAGGTCCTTGGCTGAGCAAATAGCCAATGCTATCTTCAGAAGAATAGGGATCACAGCAGAAATCTAGTCCAGATTTTGGCAATATAGGTTCTGTCTGGAGCTCTGTAGGGCTCTTTGAACACCAATATTTAATAACTGGTTACTATTTATTTCCAAACTAAATTCAGACTGTGAATAATTTTTACTATTAAAGCCCTAATCTCTTTGAGTCTGAGATAGCATTACTCAAATAACTTAAGATAATGAAGACACATGTAGCTTTAGGTGGTGCACTGTCAGCCAGGAAGCTCTGGTTACCTAGAAACATGGTTTTCTTCATTAACAGCATCTGCATTGTGGAACTCCCTCTTTAGAGATGACTGTCAGTTCAGCTACAGTATTCAATGTTTTTTAAAGTATTTGTCCCTCCAGGATTTTTGATAACTTTTGACTATCCGAAAATTGTTTTAATGCTTGTTCTCTGAAGCATGATTTACTGATTATTAGTGATTGCTTTTTAATAATTCTAAGTCATCCTATGAGCTATTATAAAAAGGAAACAGTGACCTATGAATGACATATAAGTATATGCAGTCATTAAAAATGAATGTAATAAAAATACTTAATTTGGCAGAAAAGTGTTAATAAGGAAAGAATTAGTAGGCACATTGTTGAACAAAAACTATTGAGGCAGACTCAGCATGGGTTCTGTAAGGGAAGATCTTGTCTCACTAACCTGTTAGTGTATTTTTGAGGGAGTGAACGAAGATGTGGACAAGGGGGACCCAATAGATGTTGTTTACCTTGACTTCCAGAAAGCTTTTGATAAAGTTCCTCATCAAAGGCTCCTAAGTAAGCTCAATAGTCACAGGATAAAAGGACAAGTCCTCTTGTGGATCAAAAACTGGCTAATTAATAGGAAACGGAGAGTGAGTATAAATGGGAAATTTTCTCAGTGGAAGGTGGTAAGCAGTGGTACCACAGGGATCTGTACTTGGTCCAATGCTTTTTAATTTCTTTATTAATTATTTGGAGTTGGGAGTAAGCAGTGGTTTGCAAATGACACGATTTGCAGATGACACGAAGTTGTTCAGGGTGGTGACAACCAGGGAGGATTGTGAGGCACTCCAAAGGGATCTGTCAAGGATGGGCAAGTTGGCATCAACATGGCAAATGGGGTTCAATGTGGCCAAGTGCAAGGTGATGCACATTGGAGCCAAAAATCCTAACTATAATTACACATTGATGGGGTCCGAACTGGCAGAGATCGACCAAGAGAGAGATCTTGGAGTCGTAGTAGATAACTCACTGAAAATGTTGAGACATTGTGCAACTTTAATAAAAAAGGCCAATGCTGTGCGGGGAATTATTAGGAAGGGAATTGAAAACAAAATCAACCAGTATCATAATGTCCCTGTATAAAGTGATGGTGCGACCTCATTTGGAGTACTGTGTACAGTTCTGGTCACCACACCTCAAAAAGGATATTATAGCATTGGGAAAAGTGCAGAAAAGGGCAACTAGAATGATAAAAGGGTTGGAACACTTTTCCTACGAAGAAAGGTTAAAGCACTTGTGGCTCTTTCGCTTGGAGAAACAATGGCTGAGGGGTGACATGATCGAGATTTATAAGATTATGCATGGGATAGAATAGGTTGAGAAAGAAGTACTTTTCTCCCTTTCTCACAATACAAGAACTCGTGGGCACTCAATGAAATTGCTGAGCAGTCGGGTTAGAACAGATAAAAGGAAGTACTTCTTCACCCAAAGAGCGATTAACACATGGAATTCACTGCCACAGGAAGTGGTGGTGGCTACAAGCATGGACAGCTTCAAGTGGGAATTAGATAAGCACAAGAGGGGGGGGGAAGAGCTCCGTCTCCTCCATCCCCCCCGCTGGATCTCCCCGAGGTGGAGGCGCTGGGGGCAGCGGCGATGCCGGTCCTCCCCCCCGCTGCCGCCCGGCTCTGAGGCAGAGGCAGCGGCAGCAGCTGAGCCGGTGGCGGCGGCGAGATCGGCTACAGAGCGTTCTGTGCGCACGCGCACAGAACGCTCTTTCATTTTCGGGGGGATTTAAACATCCCCCCATTTTTTTTTTTAGTTTTTAGATTTTTGTGCACCCCTGGGGGCTGCCTCAAGAGTGCAGAAACCTCCCCCCAGTTGCCCCCGGAGCGCTGATTTAGCGATCCGCACTCCGGGGGCAACTTCACTATTAGATATATAGATATGGAGCAGAAGCCCATCAGTGGCTATTAGCCACAAGGTATAGATAGGAACTCTCAGGCTGGGGCAAGTGATGCACTGTATTCTTGGTGCTTGGGGGGGGGTGCTTCTAGTGTCCTGCCCTACTGCTGGACCTCCTGATGGCACCTGGTCTTTTTGGCCACTGTGTGACAGAGTGTTGGACTAGATGGGCCATTGGCCTGATCCAACATTGGCTTCTCTTATGTTCTTATGTTCTTAAACAGTTTTAGTGGTGAGTGGTAGTGGTTTAGATTGGGAAAAATAATAAAAGTGAAGGATGTAAATCACCAGGGCTGCTTTTTAAAAAAAATTCAAATTTTCACTCAGGAGCCTGAAAAGTAAAAACAGAAAAATCAAGAGATCTGATCTCTCGCACCTCATGTTGTCTGGTTGTTGTCCAGACTGCACTGAAAGTGTGTTGTCACAAGCTAAAGCTATAGATAATAATGTATATCGCTAAATCAGCCAGTGTGATGACTATTCGTGTATAGTTTTTTAAAAAGTTTTATCCTTATCTTGAACTCTTATACAGAGGTATAAAGTACTGCTGCAGAATGTCTGAACAATGTACATAGGTGACAGCCCAATGTACTTCAGAGAGAAAATGACTTAAAATAAGATAAAATAATAATTAAATAGGATAAAATAATTAGTCATCAGATATCATTGTAAGAGACTGGCATAATCCAGAGATATTAATTGGAAAGTTATATTTCAGAACAGTGTAATTCAATTCCTAAATTGATTAAAATTTGAATTCTGGATAGGAGAAAGCTCAATGACCAGGACCTATGAAAAGCTTTTTCAATGGGAATAGTACTTAAAATTGTTAGAGAGGCTGCGTTATATAGTCACACACATGCGTTTTAAAATAGAATTGATTCCTCCTTTTAATCAAAGCTCAAATATAGAATTAATCTTGATCGATATTATTAATCTAACTCTCTTGTAAAGGTGATGGTTAAATGTAGGTGCTGGAGCACCTGCATCTCAGAGCTGCAGAGAGTGTGACAAAAACAACAAAAGACCTAAACCGTAAGAAGGGAAAGGAGGGTAAATAGGATATTTAACATTCCGATCTAAATTTAAATACTTCAACATTAGCTGTTGTTTAGGCAAAACTGTACATTACAATCTGTCATGACAGTTTCCCCATTTTAAAAAAAACTAAAACGCAGCCTTGGAAACTGAAAGCAGAAGAGAGGTGGCAGAGAAGTGTCTTTTGCTCTTTTAAATATCTTTCCCCCTCACGGGCATGGAAAGTATGATTTTTCAGCAGATAAAGGGTTAATCGTCCTCCCTCACCTGCAGCATTCAAAGCAGCTTTTTTTTGGGGGGGGGGGGACAAAACTAAGGGAAAAGAAACATGCAAATGCATGGATGTATTTTGGCCCTCACCCTGGTACAAGTATATAAGACAAGAGGAAAATAAATGGAAATGAACAAAGAACAAAGTTGGAACAGACATAAGCATTCATCCATGATGGGAATAATAAGTCTCTTTAAGAAAAACCTGTCCAGGCAAGTAATGATGTTGAGGCAGAAGCACTGGGATCATTCCAGAATGATTTACAATATTCACTCTCCTGAGGGAGCTGGAGTAATGGAACAAGAACATGTTTGGATGGACAAAATGCCTCTGATTTCTGCCGTAACTTCTTGTGTTGCTAAAATTACCTGGCCCATAAAAATGTCTAGGAATTCAGCAGTGACTAGTACTTTATATATATTAGTAATAACATATGGTCCAAGCCTATGCAGAGTGAGGGGGAAAGACAAGGAAGGATTTTTTTTTCAGCCACTGATTGCATTTAAGAGTTTACCAATGGCTTACCAATTAAAATGTACACTTTCAATGAATACTTATAGATGAAACATTGTGTCTAATTCACACTGGTGACTGTTTGAAACTAGAGCTGCAGTCACACACACTAAATAATCCACTTTCAATCCACTTTCAATGCACTTTCCAATTATATTTTGCCAGTTCACACAGTAAAAATCCAGTTGGAAAGTGCACTGAAAGTGGATTGAAAGTGGATTATTTGGTGTGTGTGGCCGCAGTTTAACTGGAGTTAATTACTCTGGAATATCACATTATGACCTTATATATGGAAATACATTGGCAGAGATAATAGCATGGTGGCCTTAGATTTTTTTCCAAAGAGAAACTCAATTGCATTGTTGACAGAAGTCCAGAACAGCTTTGGGAGCACTTTCCTCCATTATTTTCCCCATCTGTTGAGCTGAGATTGGCTAATACAATGGTATTCTGAGTAAAAACCAGCTGAGGAAGAGGGCTTGGTCAGAAACTCTAGAACTGTAGAATTATGATCTTTTGGAAGTTTGAGATGATCCTGATTTTCCTACTCTTATTCCTTTCTTCTCTAGCATCTTTCCAACATCATTGTGTGTCTTTGGGGGCAGGATAGAAAGCAGGGCAGAGGCAAAGACCCAGAAATTGCCTGGGCACCCAAGAGGAGGGGGAGGGTTGGATTTATATCCCACCCTTCACTTGGAATCTCAGAGAAACCTACAATCTCCTTCCCTTCCTCTCCCCACAACAGACACCCTGTGAGGTAGGTGGAGCTGAGAAAGCTCTGAAAGGACTGCTCTTGAGAGTACAGCTCTGAGAGAATTGTGGCTGACCCAAGGTCACCCAGCTCGCTGCATGTGGAGGAATGGGGAATCAAACAGTTCTCCAGATTACAGTCCACTGCTCTGAATCATTACACTAAACTGAGCCAAGGGAATAGGGTTACAAAGGTGCAGCAGGCCAGAACCAGCCAGTAGGATGGGTGTGGTCCAACATGCACATGATTGGCCAGGGATGGATCATGGCTTTAGCTGCTCTGGCCAGAAAGGGAGAGCCTTTGTGCATGCGTGTATCAGACTGTGTCCGGGAGAGAGTGTGAGACTCCAAGGGAGAGGCCAATTTCTGGGACAGGCTTTAAAAGCCATTATTGGGCATGCCAGGGGTGTGGCCACTGGAACAAGAAGGAGTGGATGTGCTGTAGCTGAGACAAGTGATTCATAACTACGTTGCAGAGCTGGAAAATAAAAACCATTTGAGAACTGTTCAAGTAGACTGAAGCCTGATTGGAAGAAATGAATGTGTGGTCCCACTGAGGCCCTCCACCTTCCACATGAGCCAGGATCCACCAGGCGTGCATGACACATTGTCATAAGATTTTAAAGCCATGGGTCTTCTGGGCGAATGGTGAGCTGAACAGCTGGTGCCCTCAGCTCAATTCCCAAGCTACCAGGCTGATTAGTGAAAAGGCATATAGAAGACTTGGCAATATGTGCAGTTTATGTTCCGAACTTGCCCTAAACTCTGATGGTATAGGTCCAGAAAGTTTCATCTAAGAATTCCTAATGCTGTCCCATAGTACCCCCTTTATTTTCTTGTTGTAGTCTATGGTGAAACAGTTAAGATACTGCATCTTTTTTCCCCTCAAGGTTTTCTTGAATATTAAGCAGAGTCAGAGATTAGACTCCACAACTGGAGTGTTAATTAGACTGATCTTTGGCCCTCCCCTCCTTCAGGAGCAATTTCTACTTCTCTAAAATATGAAAGAAGTACTGGCTTAGAAGGTGATGTTTCAGTCATTTTCAATTAGTAATAGATTATTTCTTTACAGTAGCTTGGTTCCTAGTTAGCTGACCAACAGAACAATGATGGCCATTTTACACTGCAGAGACAGTGCTGACAGGTGGATAATGAGAGAAACTGTCTCAGATTTCCCTTTTAACAAGTTTAGCCAAAGCCCTCATTGGCCTTGCTAATGGATAATAGAATATTAGTCTATTGGTGCAGGCCTTGAGGAGATTACAGACAAATTTGCTTAATTAGTGGGATCTGAAGTGTTACCACTGATGTCATCTTTTGCATTCCCTGAGTTGTTGTTTTAAAAAAATCCTTTTGAATAAGACCAAAGACTGAATTTTACAATCTGATTGTTCTACAAAATCTGAAAAGATAATCAAGCAGCACTTATTTCAATCAAAATATACTCAAATTGTACCTAACCACAGTTCTATGAATAGAGCAGATCTGGTATTGATATTGATTTCCCAGCAAATCACCTTAAGTCCAAATGATCAAAAATCAAGGCAGGTCAGCATCAGAGAAACAGGGCTATTGGCATAAAAGTGAACCCTGTTGATTGGTACAAATTAAAAGATCATTTATTAGTGATTATGCTGTATAATACTGCCATTGTCAAATGAATGCAATTAAGATGAAATGGGCCCCTGCAGCTACAGGGGTTAATAAAGACTGAATTCCTAATGATTTTCCCATTAATTATGAAGATATCCACAAAACAACCTTAACAAAGCAGCAGCTACCTTGGACCAACCTTTGTAATCTGGATGAAAAGCCTGCCTTAATTGACACATTATTGGAACCATGTCAAGATATCAGTAGTTCTTAAATTATTACCTACCAGATAAATACTTCTCTGTAAAACTGAAGAGCATAGAGTTAGGGGGGAAATGTGGCTGAATATATTTATTTTCATGAAGGCAAAAGTTTAGCAATCTCCAAAGAATCTAAATGTATTTATGTATTTTGTGGTGGGGGGTGTACTAGAGAAGGTATGGATAAAGCCACTAACAGTGCAATCCTAAACAGAGTTACACTCTTATAAGCCCATTGATTTGTGTTTAGGATTGCACTGTAAAAATCTTGTGTGTTCCTAAACTCTTAGTAGCATGGAAGCAGGAGAGGCACATAAGAAAACAAAGGTAGTAATGTTTCACCTATACATGTTTTTGCTGCCGTGTACAATGACAGCACTGCAAGCAACAATCAAAGCTTCTCTGGCATTTTCCACAAGAAACACGCTGTTTGATCTTGAGCAGGATAAAGTGAACAGATTACCATCCTCAGAGCAAACTGGTGATCTAATTCAGTGCCTCTATTGGCATCTGTTGCTTTACCACAAGTCAATCTACCAGCTTTGCCATTCCCTGCTAGAAGAGCCCTTGTGGTTTCAACAACCCATAGCTTTCTCATTATTGTACCATTGTCCATGCCCCAGAACCTTTAAGTGAACCAATGGAATGTATATCTTCACAGGAGTCACCAATACGTCAGCTCTGCCACATCCATCCCACATATCATTGGACACAGGAATTTGTTCAAGGCCAATCTGAACGTGCTATAAATGCATATCTGCCTGAGGATCAGATAAGTGCACACCATCTGGGCTCAATAGCTGTGGACATCTGCTGTAAATCTCCTTGTAATTGATAAACCCTTCCAGCCTTAGGAAATAAGCTGTTTACAGTTTAATGATTAGCCATGTCTGTGGAATTAATGGTTTTCACTACGTTGTCTGAATATCTCTATAACTTCACTGAAGCATACCAATCCCCCGGAACTGTGGAAAACTATTTGGTCCCCTATAGGATCAGCTAAAGTCTTTTTCAAAAGTTTCTGCTACCAAAGTCTTTTTGGTAAGTTGTCACTACGATCTTTTGTGAGAAGAACCCACTGAAATAAAGCCTTTGAAATAAAGTCTAGTGGTATTATAATGCACAGTTTTTTATGTTTTAGTAGAAGCAGAGGGATACCTTTGAAAAAATGACAAGATTTATTATTATGTTCTACCACCCAAGAACATCTTCATTTATGCTGCCATTTATACTTAGACTGGAATACAGAAGTAGAAAGACAAACAGTCTGACTTCTGGCAACTGACTTACTAGATCTTGTCAGCCATATTAAGGGGAAATTGATGAACTGGAAGAAGAGATCCAAGTACAAATTAATAAAATTTAAGCTAAAAGACCCAGAGCTAATAGCAAATATATACTGTAAAGAGGAGGCACATCTGAACTGTGTGACTGAAATCATGCTGATCAAGTCTTTGATACAGAATGGGGTAACTAAATACATTGTCCCTTCATTCTGAAAAGTGCAGCTTTACAGGGGTGTGCATGTACAGTCCTGAATGAAGAGTCAGACAGAATCCATGAATGAATTTACCTGTAGAGTAAAACTTTCTTGCCTTCCCCCTCTTCTCGGAGCTCTAAATGCTGCTCTTGGGGTCCCCCATCCCCATGAAACAATATTTTGGGGAAATGGGGGCATTTGGAGCTGCAGATGGAGGGGGAGTTGGGAAAGTTATACTGCATGAGTGGAAATTCTTCCATCCATGGAGCTGCTCCATTATATCCAAACCATCATACACAGCACCTATTTACCTATCTCTATGCATGAATCCCCATATAAAAAGGATATCATAGGAGTGATTACAAATTTCTCATCCCTGCTGTTTTGACTCCCAAAATTCTCATTATTTCAATTTACCCTTATACAAATATAACCCATGAATCTTCATTTTGGTACCTTTGCTGTCTCCTAACTCTGAATTCTTTTCCATAAAACAAATGCATATTGAAACATTATTTGAGAGTCAATAAAATCAGCTTTATACATTTTGTGTATATTATACATATTAAATGACAACATGCATAATATATATAAATACCATCTAGGTGCCTGATAAAAACACACAATTCGCACACCCAATACAAACAAATCTACAAAACTAGCAATGAAAATTGGAGAGCAGAAACTGCTGACAAGAATATAAATGAACAAAATAAAGGACATTTGCTTATCCTTAACATCTGTAGAAGCCTGCTTCTGTCTGCAAATAGCCCCTAGCTGGATCATGGCAAATGCATGTTCTTGAGAATTTTACATATTCATCTTAAAACTATTCATGTAAAATTAGTTTGAAAAGTCTGTGCTCTTATAATAGCCAAATCCCCCAAAATGGGCATGCATTTATGTTGTAAGAATGACACATTATGTACTTTAATAATAGAGATGGATTTCAAATTTTGTTACATTTTATACTTTTCTTTGACTTTCATAGTACTTAGAACTACCTTATAATAATCTAACATACAGCAATATGTAACTCATCTTCACCCCACAGTGTTTCCAGTGTTAATGTGCTTCCAGAATCCAGCAAGGAATACCTTATTCTATAAGGCCCATATGTTATTGACTACAACTAGGGTTTTTAGCTTGGGTTACCATTTGATTGACTGAATGAGCGAGTGATCGACTGATTGATTTAAAATCTTTATACTCCAATTTATCTTCTTATACTCCAGGTGCTAACAAAGAAGCAAAAGCTGCAAAAACAGAATTCATGAACAACTTAAAAACTATTACCCTATTTAATTATTTCCAGTGCAGTCTACTGTTTATACTATGAGACATCAACAAGTGACACTTCTGGATTTTGAAGCTCTACCACTTCAGGCTCAAATTTTTTCTTTTAATTTTGTGTGTCCCTAGTGTCACTTAAACCTTTGAGGGATTTTCCCCAGCCATTTTCTATTATTTTATATTTCCTTTTCCTCATTTAACTATAATTTTTCTGTTATTTTGGAGTAAAAAATGGCACGCATTGCAAATATGGTATTAAAATGACATAAAAATGCCATATATCCCTAAAACTACCACCATTAAGAGAATGTAATTTTAACTTTTTGATAGGCTTGTATTTAGCTCTCTAATATGACATTACCATATATCTTTCATTACCATACACCTTTACTTGCTAATATATACTCAGCTTCAATGCAATTACAATTTTAAGTTTGAATTTCTGCTGGTGATATACAGCCAAAACAACAATTTACACTACTAAAGCTGAGGTATTATACAGACATTGTACTCAGAGAAATAACAGGCCTGCAACAAATGCAAGGTCCTTTTTTCCCCTTTTCCTCCGTAAAAGCCTCTGAAGGTCAACAAGGAACAAAGGCCTTAAGAGGCCATTATCAAGGTAACACATAGCTAATGGAATGTATCCCAAATAATTCAGGACTCTGATGAGTCACAGACAGTACTCAAAGACTTTTCCAAAGACCAGGGTGGAAAGAAGAAAGCCATGCAAATTTAAACATGAAGGGAGATGGAAGGCACAGTCTATTACTGCACTTTTAATCTGGAGACCTGGGGTTAAATCACAAAGCTAAGGAGCATAAAAAGGTACTTAATAGTCTTCTGACCATACTAGATAATGTTCAAGAATTTTGTACATTTAGAAGAAATTTATCTTAAGAACATCTCCAAAAGCAAAGCAACTCTTTATAGGAGGATCCAGATACTAAACATTTGTGTTCATTTACACTCCTATTGCAATCCCTTTCTTCTACCATGTCTACCCTAGATCAGCAGCCAGAAAATCTCTGATGGGGAAGGAGTCTAAAGGTGCACTGGGAAGCCCTCATGCAACAGCTAACATGAATCAGATGATTGGTCTGTCAAGGTCAGTATTGTTTACTCTGACTGGCAGCATCCCTCCAAGGTTTCAGGAAGAGGTCTTTCTTATCACCTACTCCCTAATCCTTTTAACTGGAGATGGAAGAGAACTGGGGAACTTCTGCATGCAAAAAAAGCTCTCCCACCAAGCCACAAAAACATAGTCCCATCTGCTGTATGTACTCCCATGTGCATGCATAAGTAAAACCAAACAGGAATTTATATCCATGTTGTCATGAATACAAAAATTCAGCAAAGAAGCACAAATATATAAAACAAAATTTCAGAACATTTAAAAAAACATAATGTAAATCTTGGCATCTTGATGAGATCCTTCCCTCTCCATATCAGAAGCTTGCCCTTGAAGGAGAAAAGGCTAAATGTGTTAGAAATTGTTTCTACAAATACCAGGATCTTTACTAGACCAGCCCTAGACTGAGACAAGACCTATGCGGGAGAAAAGAGTCCCCCTGCAGAATCCACCATACCAAAGGATGGAGGCAAATCAGAATCCATAGAGAGAATCCCCAACTCTAGCAGCCAGAAAGAACTTCCAACAGGGGAACAGGAAATCTGGGGAAATAGGAACTACCAAGACTGTACCTGTCCACCTCCAGAATCCCCATGTTCACCTGTGGGATGCCAAGAACAATGCAGAAGGTGAGTCTGTACAGAAGTTCCATCACACACTTCTACTCAGGAGGAGGGAACTAACAAGTCCTGTTCAGATCAGTGTCCAATTCAGGACAGAAGGAATATAGACAGGTTCACTAAGGCACTCTTCCGAGTGTCTAGTACTTGCCTACTTATTGCCTGGATAGCACATTTGGACAGCCAGAATGGAAATGGGACACAGAAAATACACAGTGATGAGGCTTCCAGCACACTTAGAATACATACCTGCCTTCACCTTCTGTCACACTATCCACAGAGCTCATGTTCTTAATTACAGGACTTAATAATATCAGCCACACCATCTGGGTCCCATTCACCTGCTCATCCTCAACATGATATATGCCATCACCTGCCAGTAGTACCCTTCTACTAAATAAGATAAACAAGTCAGTGCATTTCCTGGCATTGAGGAGAATTTTATTTTATTTTTTAATTTTATTTTACTTTTGGCCTGCCCTTCCCTGCACAGCAAGGCTCAGGGCAGGTAACAACAAGTTAAAAACAATAGCAGAATTTATTTGTTAAAATGAATTAACATAGTAACAAATCAAAGTTAAAAACAGATGGAGACTTAGATGGATAACAGAAATTATCCAAAGTTATATTGTGCAGTCTGTGTGTCAGTGGTACAGTGACGGAATAGATGGCAGGGAGGGGACTGGGGGAGGCCAATTTAGATGGTAACTTCACTGCCTCAGCCATATGCCTGGTAAAACATTTGCATTTTACAGGCCCTGCGAAACTGGACCAGATTCCACTGGGCCCAGAGTTCATCTGGAAGAGCATTCCACCAGGTCGGGCCAGAGCCAAAAAGGCTCTGGCCCAGGTTGAGGCTCGACAAATACTTTTGTGGCCAGTGACCACCAGAAGATTATTATTCCTAGAGCACAGTCCTCTCTAGGGGATGTACCAGAAGAGACAGTCCTGAAGATATGTTGGTCCCAGACCATGTAGAGTTTTGAAGGTTAAAACCAAAACCTTGAATTTGAACCGGTATTCAACTTGGAACCAGTGCAGCTGGCAGAACACTGGTTGTATGCAGGCTCTAGATGGAATGCTTGTGAGCACACACGCAGCCGCATTCTGGACCAATTGGAGTTTCCAGGTCAGTGTCAAGGGTAACCCTGCGAAGACCGAGTTACAGTAGTCTAGTCTGGAGGTGACCGTTGCGTGGACCACAGTGGCTAAATCAGGGCAAGACAGGAAGGGAACCAGTTGGTGGACTGGTGCAGATGGAAAAATGCTTGTCTGGCAACATGTGTAATCTGAGCCGCTATTTTTCGAAAGGGAGGCATCCAGAAACACTCCTAAGCTCTTCGCAAGTGGCCTTGGTGTTATCAGCTCACTGTCAAGGGCTGGAATTTGGCATCCCAACCTAAGGTCTCCTTGGCTCAGCAAAGGACCTCCATCTTTGATGGATTTAGTTTCAGCCAGCTGTACTTCAGCCAACCAACCACACCCTCTAGGCCCCTGGCCAGATTGTCTGTGGTGGCATTTGGCCAGCTGTCCATCAACAGATACAGATGGGTGTCATAAGTGTACTGGTGACATCGCAGCCCAAAGCTCCATATCAGCTGGGTGAGGGGGCACATATAGATGTTAAATAACACTGGGGAGAGGATTGCCTCTGAGGGACTCCGCACACTAAAGGGTGTCACGTTGAGACCCTCTCCCAAAATGCCACCTTCTGTCTCTGAACATGGAGAAATGAGACAAACCATTTTAAGGCTGTTCCACAAATACCCACATCGGCGAGGTGGTGGGTCATTAGGTCATAACTGACCATGTCAAATGCTGCTGTGAGATAGAGCAAAACCAGCAGTGCTGATCGACCTTGATCCAAGTGTTTATGGAGGTCATCTGTGAGGGCAACTAATGTCATCTCCATCCCATAGCCAGGGCAAAAGTCACATTGTAAGGGATCAAGGACTGAAGTGTCATCCAGGAATACCTGGAAGTGTCCAGCTGCCGCTCTCTCAGCTACTTTGTCCTGGAATGAAAGATTCAAAACTGGGCAGTAGTTGGCTGGATCAGTGGGATCCAAAGGGAACAATTTCATTAATGGCTTCAAAAAGACAGCTATGCCAGTCTTCTACTGGCACATCTAACAAGTCACCAGGGGGCATCAGATCCTGAAGAGTGTTTTGGAAACAATTGGATCCATCAAATTAGCTCGCTTCCTGAGCAGGGAAGAGCTGGGATATTCAGATGAACCTCCAAGACAAGTGGTCCGACCATGGTACTGCATCAATGTCATCCAGGTTCACATCCATCCTCATCCCAAAGATCAAATCCAGCGTGTGGCCTGCTTGATGTGTGGAGTCTGATATAACTTGATTCATTTGATACAACTGGGATCAGTATCACTTGGATAGTATCACCTGCTAATACAAACTGTTGGGGCATCACATGCATATTAGAGCCAATAGATTTTGTACAGAACTATATGGAAGAATATTTTTCTTCAGATATGTATTATTGCTGGTTCTCAGCCACAAGTAAAGGGGGATGGCTGGAGCAACCACAAGGCTTCAGACTTCTTTTCTGTATGACATATATATTCAAGGGACAGCTATCTTTGCACCCAAGTACCCAGACTGAAAGAGCTGGTAACCATTCATGTGTTAATGGATTATTTCAGAAGCTCTTTATATAAAAAAACAACAACACTGTATTTTCCATTTTATTTTATTTATTTAATGTGTATCCCACCCTCCCTGCCTCAGCAGGCGCAGGGTGGCTCACAGAAAATGTATAAATATGCATGTATTTAAAACAACGGAATTGTTAAAACACAGTATTTAAATAAGTAAATCACAAAATATAAAATCATATAAATGCCAGTAAACATAGATGTCAACAAATACTGGTAAATATTAATAAGTGATGGCGGTATACTCTCAGCTTCCAAACGGTCATTTCTACGACAGTCTGGGCTCCCACCAGGCTATTGATTATTGAGTCAGTGCTGATGTTGGGGCCACAGGGCCATAATATTAGGGGGGGCACCCTAGTCAAAAGCCTGGTGGAATAGCTCCGTTTTACAGGCCCTGCAGAACTGTAATAGGTCCCTGATGTCATCTGGGAGCTCATTCCACCAGTGCAGGGCCGCCACCGAGAAGGCCCTGGCCTTTGTCACTGCTCGCCTGGCTTCTTTAGGGCCTGGAAAGGCCAAACGGTTTTTGGAGCCCGATCTTAGTGCTCTCTGGGGAACATGTGGGGAAAGGTGGTCCCTTAGGTAGATAGGTCCCTGACCATATAGGGCTTTAAAGGTAAGAACCAGCACCTTGAACTGAATCCGGTATGCTATAGGCAGCCAGTGCAGTGCTTTTAGGGCTGGCTGGATGTGCTCCCGCATGGGGAGACACAGCAGTAGCCTCGCCGCTGCACTCTGTAGATAGAGGGGGGTTGTTTTGTTTTGCTGTTAGGTCACAGATGACTTGTGGCAACCTTGTGTGGTTTGTAAGGCAAGAGATGTTCAGATCTGGTTTGCAATTGCCTGCCTCTGCATCATGACCTTGGAATTTCTTGGTGGTCTCCCATCCAAATATTAACTAGGGCTGACTCTGATTAGATTCCGAGATCTGACAAGGCTGGGCTAGCCTGGGCTGTCCAGATCAAGAAGACAGAGATTACCCAATCATTTCCATGAAAAATAGAAAATACCTATTCTGTAGGCCTCTCTGGCCCAACTGCTAAGTAACCATCCATAAAAAGCTGGTCACACTGCAGAGGTAGCAGTGGATTACAGTAAGGCCCCTTCCATTGGACTATATTCACTCACTGTTATGTAAACCAGCATGGTGTAGTGGTTAGAGTGTTAGATGAGGATATAGGAATCCCAGGGTCAGATCACTCTGCCTAGGGTTGCCAGACCCACCAGTTTGGCGGGGGTTACCCACTTTTTTTGGGGGGGGGTTCAACACAACCGCCAGGCAGCTGGCTGATGGGAGAATTACTGCCCCCAAGCCCCAACACCTGCAGCCACCCCTTTCCTTTCTCTCATGTTTTTAGAGTGGGCCCTGCATTTTCGGATGGGGCTGTCCAGTACTTAGATTATTTCCTGTTTGTGGGAGGTGCGGATACTGGGCACTGTCAGTTCTTGTTGGACTCCTTTACATCTTTGGCCGGGGAGCTTGGAGGTCCGTTGGCTCATGAGAAAACGGAGGGGCCCACCAAGGTATTGCTATATTTAGGGATTGAATTGGATACCAGAGGTCAATTGTCCCGCTTGCCCTGGGATAAGATCCAGGAGTTTAAAAAGTTAATCGGTCAAGCTGCTAAGCTCAGAAAAATAACTTTGCTGGAGCTCCAGAAGCTTGCGGGTCACCTGAACTTTGCTTGCAAAGTAGTTACTCCGGGCAGGGCGTTTGTGCGTCGCCTTTGTGCTGCCATGGTGGGCTTGTCCCTGCCTCACCATAGCACCAGGGTCACAAAGGGAATTAGGGAGGACCTCTTAGTCTGGCAAGATTTCTTGGAATCCTTTAACGGGGTTTCGTTTTGGCGGGAGGACCTATTAGTTGAGGCGGAGCTTCAGGTAGTTTCCAATGCCGTGGGCTCTTCTGGGTTTGGAGTTTATTTTAGGGGCCATTGGTGCACTGAGGACTAGCCAAGGGATTGGTTCTGGGCGGGTTTGGTCAAAGACCTAACCTTTCTTGAATTCTTCCTGATTGTGGTAGCAGTGGGGCTGTGGACAGCAGATTTTGCTGGGCATACAGTCCATTTCTGGTGCGACAATCTGGGCACAGTTCAAGTAATTAATTCAATGACCTCTGTCAGCTCGGGTCATGACATTGGTTAGGGCCTTCACTTTAATCTGCCTAAAATCAATATTTTGTTTAAAGCACAGCATGTACCGGGGGCTAATAACAGGGTCCCTGACACTCTCTCCCAAAAACAGATCGAGAGGTTCCATCAGTTGGCCCCGGAAGCAGATCAGTCCCCGGTAAGGATGCCCATGAGTTTTTTGGGGATTGGAGGGCTGAGTCCGACAGGGCAAATGGACTAGCCTTGGCTCCATCAACTAGGAAATCCTACAGGAGGGCCGGTCATGACTTTACGAACTTTAGGCAGTCAATGGGCCTGCCTCAGGTTTGGCCCATTCCAGTGCCTCAATTAATTCAGTTTTGTGTGTATTCTAAGAAGAGAGGTTTGGCTGTAAAGACTATCAATGGTCAGCTGTCTTCCTTGGCATATGCCAGTAAATTGTCAGGTTTTGCTGATTATACAGGGGATTTCAGAATTAGGAAGATGCTGGAAGGTTGGTCCCGAGAGAGCGGTCCCGCGGTGGACAATAGGGAACCATTGTCCCCAGCAATTCTTAAAGGCCCTCGGGCCTTATGGCCAAACATCTGTGCTGACACATATGAGACTGCTCTTTTTCATGCGTCTGTGTTATTAGCCTTTTCCCGGCACTGCGCATTAGCTAATTAGTGGCTGCATCACGTCAGGATACTTCTGGGAGGGCCCTTGCTTTAAGTGACATTACCATGTCGGTCGACAAGGTTAGAGTGTTGATTCAGCATTCCAAGACCGACCAGTGGGGGAAAGGCTCGGTCTTGGAGCTTGGTCAGTGCTCTGATCAGGAGCTATGCCTGGTATGGGCATTGCCGCATTACCTTGCCTGGAGGGGGTCAGAGGTTGGCATTTTATTTCGCCATAGAGATGGTTCCCCTGTTACCAAGTTTCAGTTCTGTTCGCTGACCCAGAAGGCACTGAAGGAGCTGGGTTGGGGGCCTTTCATTTTGGAATCCACTTCTTCAAGTCTGGGGCTGCATCCACCGCAGCAGACATGGGGTATTCTCCCACTGATATTCGGACGATTGGCCGCTGGCGTTCCCGTGCATATAAGAGTTATATTCGAAATAACAAGTTTTGCGTTCAGATGTTCAGAAGAGCATAGTTTGAGTTCAGATGTTGACAGAACTCTCATTACAAGTGCTGTCGGCAGGCCGACGAGGCAAGACATTCTGGTTTGTGGCCACAGCATGATCCTCTGGGCCGCCCACCGTGCCAGGAGGACCCCTGTGGGATCACAGCTGGGCCTCAGTGGGTGGGCCTGTATTGAATGGTTAGGGAGGAGAGGCTTGAGATGGCCCATACTCCTCCCTTTGTTGTTTGGGGAACAGCTGGGGCCTCCCCCGCAGGTCTTGGTTATTCACCTTGGGGGTAACGACCTGGGCCTGCTGAAGGGCATAGCACTGGCACTGCAGGGTAAAACTGACCTCGCCACCATTAAAGCTAGGTGGCCGGGTACGCAGATTGTGTGGTCGGCAATCTTTCCGCGTCATGTCTGGCGTGGCCTTGGGGACCCCCGGGGTTTGGACAGAGCCCGGAAGAAGGTGAACTGACATATGGAGAAGTCACTGGAGGTGGGTTTGGGTTGGTTTCTCTCTCATCCAGGTATTCAGGTCGAGCTTGACCTATACAGGGATGATGGCGTACATTTGTCAAACAAGGGCAACGACATATTCCTGGAGGAATTACAGCAAGGGATTAGGGCAGCCTTGGACTGTTAGGTCGCCATGGCGGCCAAAGCAGAGGCTTGGCCTTGCCTGTGGCAGAGTAGGGTGGAAAAAAAGCAGAACCAGTAAGCACTTTCAGCCAGTTCCGGTTGGGGACCAGGGGGTCATCAGGAACAGCCCCAGGGCTGTAGAGCTTAGGGCTGGGAATGGTGACCACCTCAGGGAGCCTCTTGGGTAAGCTCCTCCCTGAGGCTGTAGGGCTTCAGGGGTAGGCGCTCCTGGGGGGTGACCTGTGCACTGGGCTGCTGGTCGCGGGCCAGAGACTTGGCCCTAGTTTGGGGCTAGTGACTTGCCCATACATCTAGGCAAGGAGGTTGGCTGGAGTGACACACCTGCCTGGCCTGTTCTGCTCCCACTTAGTTCCCTTGCTGTTGATTTATTATGCAAAATAAATAGTTAATAAAGTTGCCCTTGTTTGAATTCCAAACAGTTGTCTCTCTCATTATTTCCGGCTCAGGGGGAAAATCCCAGATGCCTCTATGACCAAAAAGTGCAGGAAAGCCGGGGGGCGGAGTCAGAAGATATAAATGCTCCAGCCAGCCTGGGAGGGGGGAGTCATCCTGCAACCCTCAGAGAGGCCAGGAGGCTCTTGCTGCAGATTGCCCACAGGCAGAGAGAGGCCTTGGGGATCAGGGAAGGCAGCAGTGGGAAGGGATCCTTGGCGGGATCCAGAACTACCTGTAGAAGGCAGGAGACCAGGCCACAGGTTGGTAACTGAACCTCATCCCGAGGGAAAATAAGTATAGGGATCAGTTCAGGGACAGAAAAACTGCATTTTGTCTTATTTTATTTGTGCCTGGTGGTGTTTTCCTTTCTGTGTTTGCTTTAAAGTGTCTTTCTGTGTTTAAAATCCTGTTACTTGTAAATAGTCAATAAAGTATGTGTTCTTTGTTTAAAACCCCAGTCCGGTGCTCTGACCATGGAGTCTCACCCACTCTGCCCACTACCAGTGCCTTAAGAAGGGTCCTGAGATGGGAAAAGCCCAAAATGTGCCAACCCTCCAGGAGAAACCCAAAGTTAGGGGGTTTTATCTCCAAACCCCAGGAGAGCCAGAGGGGTCTCACTGCCCCTCAAGAAAGGCATAGGGAAGTCAGTGAGTGGTGGCAGCTACTGAAGAGTGACAGAAGCCAAGGAGGTGGGAAGGTGAAGCGGGGCTCATGAGCCACAAACCAGATACTCAGTACCCCAGGGCTGAGGGTGGGTGCCCATTTTGCCACTTCGCCACTGTTGAAACTGTAACCCTTCAGCAGCAACCATCTATATCTTGTGCCAATAGCCACTGATGGACCTCTGATCCATGTGTTTATCCAGTTGAAGATTAATTTTACTTTTTATTTTTAGATTCTAATCTGAGCATGAGTAAAAGATTTGAAAGTGGTGCTAGCAAGCGCAAGAGACAGAGACTTGAAAATGCTATGGTAATGAAGTTGCCCAATCACTGCTTTCGTGCATCAACCACTCATTGAAGCAACAAGAGCCAGCAGTGAAGCTCTCCAGCCTGAGCCAATTACTAGCATGCAACCAGAGAAAAACCTCCTTGAAAGAGAAACAGCAAAGCAGGATGTGGAACAGCAAGCTGATTATGAGGAAGCAGCCATGATGCTGGCTCAAACTGAAAATATAGAACTAATTCAAGAGTCACTTACTGGACAGGGAGAGGCTAAAGAGCCACAAGAAAATAATGTAAATAGTCAGAGATTGCAGTTCACACCTGG
>NW_015167568.1:237602-241685 GCF_001447785.1 Gekko japonicus | reverse complement strand
TGTTTGTTGCATCGATGACACTGTCTAACCATCTCATCCTTTGCCGTCCCCATTTTCTTTGACCTTCAATCTTTCCCAGCATCAGGGTCTTCTCCAGTGAGTGCTCCCTTCTCATTTGGTGGCCAAAGTATTTGAGCTTCAGTTTCATTATCTGGCCTTCCAGGGAACAGTCAGGGTTGATTTCTTTTAGGATTGACTGATTTGATCTTTTTGCAGTCCAAGGGACTCTCAAGAGTCTTCTCAAAACATAGTCACACACTAACACACAGATAATGGAGAATCTGTCCTTCTTCTCGACCCCTAGAAAGGAAGGCACCTGAAAACAAACAACCAATCTGTATCACACCTTTTCCCGGGCTAATTCCCCATTGGCTCTGTGCCAGGTTTCCCTTCCAGGTCAGTCTAAACAATAGCAATACCAGGTAAACAAGTTAACCCTATAATGACTGGATTGTCAGACATTGTAAACACATACATTTCCAACAGCATCTTCTTCCACAGCTTTAGCTACTGAAGGGTTTGATGATTGGCAAAAACCCCATCTTATCCAAACTCATGAAAACTCAGAGAAGCATAGGAATGCCATGTTGGCCTACCTAAAAAGGAAGTGAGGGCAAATGTTAACTTCCAAGCTAGAGGAAAAAATAAAAGCAGAACAGCAATGCTGGCGGCATGTCATGGAGATAATTATTGCTGTAATATGCACTCTTGTAGAACGAGGCTTACCATTCAGATAGGCTTACCAAGTGGCGGCGGGGGATCCACATGTCTTTACAGGATCCCTGCCACGGGGACGGCGATACGCGTTGCAGCCGCCGTCGCCAGAATGTGACGCTACGCGTCGCTCTGGCAATGGGGCTGTTTGGAGTCCCGTTGCCAGAGCAACGTGTAGCATCACAATCTGGTGATGGTGGGTGCAACGCGTATCGCCGTCCCCGCGGCAGGGATCCTGTAAAGACATGCGGATCCCCTGCTGCCACTTGGTAAGTGGAGGAGACAATGAACACTTTGGGTCTCCAAATAATGGCAATTATCGTGGTCTTTTAGAACTAGTGGCAAAATTTGATCCATTTTTACTTGCTCATATCAGTCGGTATGGACATTCTGGATCAGGCAATCCCTCTTATTTTTCAAAAACTATATGTGAGGAAATGATTCAACTCATGGCAAAAAAAAAAAAGTTAAGGATGCAATTCTGGCTGATGTGAGAAAGGCTGGATATTTCAGCTTTTCAGTTGATTCCACTCCTGACATTTCACATACTGATCAGATGACTTTAATTATCAGATATGTATCATCTGAAGATGATTTGTCAACTGAGAGATTTTTAACTTTCCTTGAGCTAAAAGACCACTCAGGAGAAAGTGTTCAACTATTTCAGTACTGAGCTTGAAACTGACTTTAGAAAAAGTCTTATGATAACGCTGACAACATGGCTGGTAAGTACAACAGTATGCAGCAAAAAACAATTAAAAAAACCACTTTGCAAGATTTATTCCATGTGTAGGTCACACTTTAAATCTGGTGGGCCATTCAGATGTGGATTGCTGCCTTGATGTAGTGAACTGTTTTGGCATTATCAATGAAATGTATACCTTCTTTTCGTCCTCCACAAAGAGATGGGCAGTTCTAAAATCATTTTTGCCACTTCAGTGTAAAGTGCCTAAATATTTGTCAGACACTAGGTGGAACGCACATGCAAAAGCCACAGAAGCTGTTTTGGAAAGTTACAGTGCTATCACTGATGCCCTCAGTCATTCGTACTCTGATGTTAATGGGAAGGGGGAGACCGGCTTCAAGCTAACTATCTTTTGCAGAAAATGGAAGAACTGGAATTTGTGTTTATGCTGCATTTTTGGACCCGTGTGCTAGGTCATTTTCAAAAGGTCAGCAAAGCCCTTCAGAAATCAGACCTGTTATTGAGTTCTTGTGCAAGTTTGTATAGTTCATTTCTGGATTTTTTAAGGAAAAGTAGAGAAGATTTTGATGAGCTTGAGAAACAAGCAAAAGCCACCTTGCCAAATGTTAACTACAAAACAAAGAGACAAAGAGTAAGGGAATGGCAAAGAAATGACAGAAGTGCACCTGATGTCTTAGATGCACTTTCTTCAAGAGATAAGTTTAGGATAAAATCCTTTATTCCTATATTAGATGCACTTGAAGCCAATTTAAAAAGAAGTACTGTGTACAGTGATGTTGCACAATTGTTTTCCATTCTTGCTAATCTGACAGCATCTAAGCAAGAAATTCAACAAGGTGTTGAACTATTGATGGAAGCATACCCAGAAGATATTGACCTGAAACTTATTGATGAACTTTTGCACGTTCACCTGTACGTGAGACAAAGCCATAGCCTTACAGAAGACCACTCGCTGTCTCATACAGACCTTAATCAAATTATATACAAGGACAAAATTCAGATGGCCTTTCCTAATGTGGAAGCAATCTTGCAGCTATTTCTTAGCTTTATGGTCACTAACTGCTTGGGAGAGAGGAGTTTTTCAAGACTCAAAAGAATTAAAAATGAATTAAGGGCCACGATGTCTCAAGAGAGGTTGTCCGCACTGAGCATTCTGTACATTGAAAGTGACAAACTTAGACAAACAAATTTTGATGAAGTTTTGGATGATTTTGCTATGAGGAAGGCTAGAAAAAACATATTTAGTCTTACTGTATTTGATGGTTGTAGTTTACTTCTTAATATGTATTTTAAAACTGACTGTTTAATGACAACATAAAGTAGATTCTAAAAGTGCCACACTGTCAGGTAATCATGATCATATTATTTACACTTTCCAGGCAATATAATTTGTAAACTCAAGGTTGGGTTTTTTTTAAAGAATAACATTACAACTTCATTTTCCTAAAAAAATAATGCTTATTCCACAAAAGGTTTACGAAGTTCAGTTATTGCAAAAAAATTTCAGTATTAATTTTAACATTTATGCATTTTTTTTCAATCACTATGGTATTTAACAATAATATCTTATGTCCTTTAGAGGAGAAATTGTGAATTGCAGAGTTTTAAATATCCGTCATCATCCTTGGCTTCATTCAATTTTGTTTCTAACACTCTTCCATTTTCTTCTAGTCGTAAGGGTGGGGGATTGAGAGGAGCCTCACAAGTGGAGTAACCTAGGGCCTCTCTTCATCTAAATCTGGCCCTGCTGCCTAAAACAAAAGCATTGTCTGCCTATGTGTAGACACTGCACCTACCTTCTCCTCCTCTTTTGGCAAGCCAGCAGCATCACTGATAGTGGGGATGGTGGCTGGAAGCCACAGTGGGCTCAGCTGCAACACTGTTGGTGTGTGCTTAGGAATGGACAGGAGCTGTGGTGGGCCCAGCTGTATCACTATCGATAGTGGTGGGAGGCCGGGAGTCACGGCAGGCCCAGCTGCATTACTGTTGGTGGGGGCATGATCCCGAGCCATGGATGGCCTGGCAGTGTTGCTGTTGGTGTGTGGGTGGGTGGCTAGGAGCCACAGTGGATCTGGCATGACCGATGGTGATGGGGGAAGGAAGTTGCAGCTCCATCTGAGACACAGCTGAGACTGGGAACAAATGGAGAGATGGCCATGCAGGGCTCCCGGGATCCACAGGGGCCTTTTCCCCACCCACTGCTGAGGCAGCCTCACTGCAGGCACACAGATTGGCAAGGAAGCCCCATTATCCCCAAAGCCATCAAAACGTCCACTGAGGTGGAAGCATTGGCTGTGGACAGATCAGGGAGCAGGACACATCCTCCCCAGCCACTGAAATTTGGGACAAAGGGGAGGGGGCTTCCTCTGAGGACAACGTTCTGAGCAGGAGGAGAGTCACAGCTGGAGGCAGCAGCCCAATTGGCAGGCTGTACACTCCCCAGCACCCCTTGCTATACCATCTGCCTTTTACCTTTGCCCAGGGGCTGCTTTGCTTGTATAGCAGAGACTGTCCTCCTTTACTGAGTCCTACTGGTCGGCTCCTCCATGTTTTGGCTGGTGGTGCATCCTGGTGGAGGCTGCTTAGCCCAACTCAGGCTGCACAATTGTCAGATACTGCTGCCAATCCAAATTGCTGGAAGCCAAGCAGGACTGAGGGAAGGA
>NW_015167568.1:213998-237551 GCF_001447785.1 Gekko japonicus | reverse complement strand
GGACGATAGTTCAAATGGCAGCCCTGTGACCCACACAAGTGAGAGTAAGTTGGAGAGGAACATGAGGCGGCAAGGATGGAGAGGTGTTATTTGCTCGTGGCAAGCCATACCCAGGGACCCATGCACTGAGAAGACCTCCTGCACTAGCCCCACAATAAAACAAAGTGGGCACAAATTGGGCCCTTGATATGTTTATGGATTCTCCCCCTGCCCCTCTATGAGTCTTAGCCGTGACTGGGATAGCCCAGGCTAGCCTGATCTAGTCAGATCTCAGATGCTAAGCAGGGCCAGCCCTGGCTAGTATTTGGATGAGAGACCTCCAAAGAATACCAGAGTCATGATGCAGACACAGGCAATGGCAAACCATCTCTGAACACCTCCTGCCCTGAAAACCCCACAGGGTCACCATAAGTCAGCTGTCACTTGATGGCACTTACCACCATCACCACACCATGAGTCTTGCGTGTCCCCTCTTGTAAATATAAATGAACTATTAAACATGTTTGCAGGTGATTGAAAGGTGGCAATGCTATAAAAGCTGCATCTCCTCTTGTGAGTAAGAAGTGTTGCCAGCAAGGCACTGCAGTGATTCAGAGCCAAGGCACAATGCTGGCCATACAGTAACAGAATGCCACATTTTATGCACTAATATGCCTTCACAGATAGTTTAATAATGCACAGTACAATCACATTCAAAAGAACATGAACAAAATTCAATAAACATAGACTTCTTTTATCACTGGGGGAAAAAGCCAAAAGGTCAACGAAGCCATCTATAGAAAAGAAATGCTAAAGAGTCTGTTTTATTTTGAATTACCCCAATAATGTATCATAATTGCCCATGTAACCTTGAGGCATGAATAAGACAGTATGTTAGACTTTAAATGCTAAAAGATGACCAATCAAAGGGATTAAAAGAGAAAGAGAGGTTTTTATTCTTCCATTAACAATAGTTTTGAAGAGATGCATTTTGGAAAAAAAGTGAAAAGAATGACTACATAATGAAATAAATGATCATCTTTGCCAGCTGTTTTCCACTTATATCTAATTCTTTCAAGCACTTTAAATCAAGACACAAGTGAAAAAATTAAGAGGAAGAATCTATGCTGATAAACATGCATTTAACCTGCACAGTACACATTAAATTGGAACTCACCTAGGATCTGTTTTTTTAATGAACAGATGATGAGAAATATAATACAATGACTATTTATCTGTCACATTTTTATCCCACCCTTTCCCAAGGACTGTTGGCAATGGTTCCCCCTCTTCCATTTTTATTCGCACAACAATCCTGTGAGGCAGGTTAGGTTGAGAAAGAGAGACTAGCTGACTAGAAGCAAGATTCAGCCCCATTTCAAGGTTTGCTAGAGTGCATTGCCCTCCTTCCTCATACATAAGTGAAGAACTTGGATGCAACAATGGGGTGGAGAATGCCTACTACCCCTGACCAATGTTCCCTCTAAGCTATGTGAGCAAAAATTCTACTCTGTGAGCTACTGGCATTAACATATTGAGCAGGAGATTTGGCTGCTGCATAAATGAGTTTGTTCTGGAGCCCTCCTTCCTGCGCTAAGACAAAAATGTTCGAGCCGGAGGCTAAAAAACTCTGAGCTAGCTCACACTAACTCAGCTTAGAGGGAACTCTGCCCCTGACAAAGTGCTGCATTTATATATGATGTAATAATACACAGTATTATGTCCTGTGGTTTATCAGCCTTGAGCATTTCAGTAGCACTTATACAAGAAGCCATTGGATCAAAATGATTATATAAAGCCTTGGGCAGACACTGATATCAGCCAGGAGACCAAAGGGTAAGTGACTTCAAGTACTTAAAAAGAAAACAACTTTATAAGAAAATAAACACTGCCTGAAGTGTTCCTTTGCTATTATTTTGATTAAACAATGTGTGTGTGTGTGTGTGTATAGTATACATACAAACTGGAGAAGGGGAGAAAGTTGTTATTAGAAGCCCCCCTGTGCTTAATGGAAACTTAACATCAAGAATCAAGTAATAAAAATAACTTCAATTTTCATGCACAGGTCAAAGATCATCTTTAAAGTATGATGTATAAGTAGAAAAGGAGATAGCAAATTTCTGGCATAAAGAGATGTCGTTGAAAAACAGAAGCAGTGCCATTATTAAAAGGGCAAGGGTCTTCCATTTTATTTTGTTTTTTAAAATATTCACTTACATATTTGTCAGTGATTTCGGTTCTCTTTTTTGCTGTTAGTTTTGTAGATTTTGTTATAGGATAAATGCACATTGTACAGTTTTTATGTTCAGCATATACAGCATTCTCTAATGCATCTCATGTATACATCAACCAAACACACACACACATAGATGGCATACATCCAAGAGTCCTGAAAGAACTCAAATGTGAACTTGTGGATCTCCTGACAAAGATATGTAATCTTTCCTTAAAATCTGCCTCCATTCCTGAGGATTGGAAGGTAGCTAATGTCACTCCCATCTTTAAAAAGGGTTCCAGAGGAGATCCGGGAAATTACAGGCCAGTCAGTCTGACGTCGATACTGGGTAAATTGGTGGAAACCATTATTAAGGAAAGAATTAGTAGGCACATAGATGAACAAAACCTATTGAGGCAGACTCAGCACGGTTTCTGTAAGGGAAGATCTTGTCTCACTAACCTGTTAGTGTTCTTTGAGGGGGTGAACAAACATGTGGACAAGGGGGATCCAATAGATATTGTTTACCTTGACTTCCAGAAAGCTTTTGATAAAGTTCCTCATCAAAGGCTCCTAAGTAAGCTCAAAAATCATGGGATAGAAGGACAAGTCCTTTTATGGATCAAAAACTGGCTAATTCATAGAAAACAGAGAGTGAGTATAAATGGGCAATTTTCTCAGTGGAGGGTGGTAAGCAGTGGGGTACCGCAGGGATCAGTACTTGGTCCACTGCTTTTTAACTTGTTCATTAATGATTTGGAGATGGGAGTAAGCAGTGAAGTGGCTAAATTTGCGGATGATACAAAGTTGTTCAGGGTGGTGAAAACCAGTGAGGATTGTGAGGCACTCCAAAGGGATCTGTCAAGGATGGGGGCACAAACAGGTATAGGAAAAAGCCTGCATGGTTAACAAACAGAGTAATGGAGGCTGTAAAAAGTAAAAAGAATTCCTTTAAGCAGTGGAAAGCTAGTCACAGTGAGGCTGATAAAACGGAACACAGGCTATGGCAAATAAAATGCAAGTCTGAGGTCAGGCAGGCAAAAAGGGAATATGAGGAGCATATAGCAAAAAACGTAAAAACCAACAATAAAACTTTCTTCAAATACATTAGAAACAGGAAACCAGCCAGGGAGGCAGTGGGGCCCTTGGACGACCAAGGGGTAAAAGGAGTATTGAAGGATGATAGGGAAATGGCTGAGAAGCTAAATGCATTTTTTGCCTCCGTCTTCACTGTGGAAGATGAGAAGTGCTTGCCCACTCCAGAACCACTGATTTCAGGAGGGGTGTTGGAAGACCTGAGTCAGATTGAGGTGATGAGAGAGGAGGTCCTAAAACTGATAGACAACTTAAAAACTGAAAAATCACCAGGCCCAGATGGCATACATCCGAGAGTTCTGAAAGAACTCAAATGTGAACTTGTAGATCTCCTGACAAAGATATGTAATCTTTCCTTAAAATCTGCCTCCATTCCTGAGGATTGGAAGGTAGCTAATGTCACTCCCATCTTTAAAAAGGGTTCCAGAGGAGATCCGGGAAATTACAGGCCAGTCAGTCTGACGTCGATACCGGGTAAATTGGTGGAAACCATTATTAAGGAAAGAATTAGTAGGCACATAGATGAACAAAACCTATTGAGGCAGACTCAGCACGGTTTCTGTAAGGGAAGATCTTGTCTCACTAACCTGTTAGTGTTCTTTGAGGGGGTGAACAAACATGTGGACAAGGGGGATCCAATAGATATTATTTACCTTGACTTCCAGAAAGCTTTTGATAAAGTTCCTCATCAAAGGCTCCTAAGTAAGCTCAAAAATCATGGGATAGAAGGACAAGTCCTTTTATGGATCAAAAACTGGCTAGTTCATAGAAAACAGAGAGTGAGTGTAGGTGGGCAATTTTCTCAGTGGAGGGTGGTAAGCAGTGGGGTACCGCAGGGATCAGTACTTGGTCCACTGCTTTTTAACTTGTTCATTAATGATTTGGAGATGGGAGTAAGCAGTGAAGTGGCTAAATTTGCGGATGATACAAAGTTGTTCAGGGTGGTGAAAACCAGTGAGGATTGTGAGGCACTCCAAGGGGATCTGTCAAGGATGGGCGAGTGGGCGTCAACATGGCAAATGGGGTTCAATGTGGCCAAGTGCAAGGTGATGCACATTGGAGCCAAAAATCCTAAATATAAATACACATTGATGGGGTCTGAACTGGCAGAGACTGAGCAAGAGAGAGATCTTGGAGTTGTAGTGGATAACTCACTGAAAATGTCGAGACAGTGTGTGACTGCAATAAAGAAGGCCAATGCTATGCTGGGGATTATTAGGAAGGGTATTGAAAACAGATCAGCCAATATAATAATGCCCCTATATAAATCAATGGTGAGACCTCATTTGGAATACTGTGTGCAGTTCTGGTCACCACACCGTAAAAAGGATATTATAGCTTTGGAAAAAGTGCAGAAAAGGGCAACTCGAATGATAAAAGGGTTGGAACACTTTCCCTATGAGGAAAGGTTAAAGCGCTTAGGGCTCTTTAGCTTGGAGAAAAGACGACTGAGGGGTGACATGATCGAGGTTTATAAGATTATGCATGGGAAAGAGCAGGTAGAGAAAGAGGTACTTTTCTCCCTTTCTCACAATACAAGAACTCGTGGGCACTCCATGAAACTGCAGAGCGGTCGGGTTAGAACGGATAAAAGGAAGTACTTCTTCACCTAAAGAGTGATTAACACATGGAATTCACTGCCACAGGAAGTGGTGGAGGCTACAAGCATGGACGGCTTCAAAAGGGAATTAGATAAGCATATGGAGCAGAGGTCCATCAGTGGATATTAGCCACAAGGTATAGATAGGGGCTCGGGGGCAAGTGATGCTCTGTCTTCTTGGTGCTTGGGGGGGTCAACAGTGGGAGGGCTTCTAATGTCCTGGCCCCACTGCTGGACCTCCTGATGGCACTGGTATTTCTGGCCACTGTGTGACACAGAGTGTTGGACTGGATGGGCCTTTGGACTGGATGTTCTTATGTTCTTATAGCCCATTTATTGATATTACACACACACACACACACACAAACACATACAAGATTTTATGTAAAAGGCTTTGGTGTCAGGAAGCAAAATAGTGTAAAGTTTAAGAATCACAGGTACAATTTGAACATTTTGAAAGAAATCAAAATGGGGTTGGGGAGGTAAATCAGTAAGGTTGAGAAATTCCAAACCATCACTAATTTATAAGCACGGCCAGCTGATGCCATTTCATAGCCCAATCACATCCCTCAAAACACACACACACACACACACAAAGAGAGAGAGAGAGACAGAGAGAGCTGTCAGCTATATGAGTATCACAGAATGATACTAGTATCATACAGAGATAGCAAAAGAAATTTTGGGGGCTGAGGCAAACTATGCAGTGGTGATAAAATAATCCTCAATTCAATAAACGTATACACTAATAATTATTTATTTCCTGTGGGCTTTCTTTGTTAACAAGAGCTCCAAAGAGTAGGTAAGGCAGGATACTCTGGTTGTTTCTTCAAAGAGGGTTGAGTGGAAGGAGGGAGTGGTTTTCAACTACATGGGTGACCAACCCGCAGTAAAGGTAACATAAGTGGTCCAAGCAGTTGAGGTTCCAGTTATACCTGTATTTATTAATTACAAATTTTAAAACATATATAAGGGCCCATTCACATCAAATATATAAATAACATAGCAATACACATGGGCTTAAAAACATGACCTGACGCGTTTCAGCCTACATAGGCCTTCCTCAGAGGACTTCCGGTTTATGGCGAGACGCGGGCAGACACATCTCCTGGACGTCCCGGGGATGCAAACTGCACACCAGTGTGTAGGAGGGGGTGCAATGGGTCGCAACCCCCCTGGAGCCTTGGCAAAAGGCTCCTAGCCAGGGGGCTTTTGAGGAGCGACCTCTTCGATGGCACGATGCTGGAGAATTGAGGCACTCCTCTGCCCCGAAGGTCCTGCTGCTGAGTGACCGTATGGTACGAGTGCTGCTGATCGGAACAAGCGTTGGAGATCGAGTGGAAAACCCCCCCAATGCCGAGCGAGGCCGGTTGGCCAACAACAAACTATGAGTCGGGTTGAAGCGAGTATGAAGAATTAAAAAGAAAGCTGCCCCCCTTAAAGAGCAACGTGAAGCAAGCGGGGGAGGGGCCCCTCCCATATGCATGAACAAAAATACGGAATAAAGAAAGGTGAGCAGAAAAATTAAGCATTTGAAACTGTTTTCAGAGACTTACCAGAGCACAGAATATCAGAGACTTTAGCAACTTTTTGATAAGTAAACAAATCCAAAAAGATGGTGGGGAAGAAACCGGGGAGAAAAAAACTTTTGAAAGTGAAACTAGTGGTTAGTCCTTGAACGGAAGAGACCACTGAGCTTTCAAGAATGTTGGCAGATTCCTTGCGCCCTCTGCTGGATGAGATGACCAGTATTAAGCAGCAACTGTCAGTAATTGGTCATAGTTTGGCTTCACAGCAGCTGCAATTGACTCAATTCTTAAAAGCAAATGGGAGAGAAGGTGAAGGAAATGGATGCCAATACTAAAAAAGTTAAGAAAAAGGCGCAAAAGCTGGAAATGAAGCAAGCCACGGAAGAGTCACAACTTTTGCAGTTGCAAATGCAGAAAACCAATTTGGTCTTACGGTTTCAAGGGGTCCCGGAAATTAAAGGAGAGAATCTGAAGCAACGACTGAGTGAAGCAATCGCCCCAATGACACATTTGACAGCGGAATACCTCTACAGCGAGATGGATGTGGTCTACAGGAATACCTCTACAGCGAGATGGATGTGGTCTTCCTCATACATCAAGAAAAATAATCTGCCTAGGGAAATAGTAGTCAGATTCTTGAAGATACATGTGAGAGACTCTATTTTGAAAGCAACTACAGGAACTCCCTTGAAAATTGGGGACAACAACATCAGGATTTTAAAAGACATTCCACTTGACATAAGAAAGAAGAGAGAGAATTATAAAGAGCTAATCTTATTTTTACAGACAAATGGCATCAGTTATAGATGGTTAATCCCAGAAATCGTCATTTTCAAACTACAAGATAAAAAAGAAAAGATTGACTCTGTTCTTAAGGCACGTGAATTTCTGCGACAACAGCTCGGGAACCAGCTGAGGACGAGAAGGAAGAAGAAGAAAGCAAATCTGATGGTGAGTTAGGCTCGGGGTCTTCAGACAAGGACTCACCCTCTGAAAAGGGGGCAGCAGCCCCCAAAACTGCATATAAATTGAGGATTAGAAAAGAGAAGAATAAATAGTGGCTGAAGGACTCTGATTTGTGCCTGAAAACTCTGAAATGATTTTGGGATGCTTGGGAGGTTTTTTTAAACAGTTAAATGAATAGTCAAAAGATAATTAACCTAGCATAGCCGACTATGTTCATTGTTCTAATAACTTTTAAAAACTAACATTGAGTTAAGCTGATGTATTGATCTCCTACTCTTGGGTTTTTAGTTATTAGTGGGTCTTTTTTCTTTCTCCCTTAGATGTAGTTCCCCTCCCTATATTTTCGGTTGTAGTTTGTAGTTTGCAAAAAATCAATAAAAAATTCCCCTCAGGGGGATCAAAAACAACAACAAAAAGGCCTTCCTCAGAGGTCAAACAATTGAGTGGCAAGATGGCTATATAAATATAATACAATCATGTAGACACAATCAGAATGGATACAAAATATAAATTCAATATGGACCAGAAAACAAGTTTTTCCAGAATAAAACCACCAGGCACAGAATAAATATGCAAATGAGATCTTTAAAAGTGCAATCACTTGCCCAGTGGTTCTAAAGTATAGACTTTTGGTCCAAGAATTGCCTTCTTTGATTGTGTTGCCACAGTGTTCTCAAGTAAAAAGCAGTGTTTTACCTGAGAACAGTGTGGCATATTTATTGTGTGCCTGGTGGTTTTATTCTATTCATAGCTCATCTGACCTCTAAGATGATTTTGTTGAGTCCCTCTAGAGCCAGGAGATCTGGGCCTGCGATCCTGGGGCCCATCATTTCCCCATATTGGGAATTCACTTTATTATCCTATAGCAACCTTGTCTCACAAAGAAACAATCCTATCCCTCCTACGTACAACAGGCTTCCTTTTCTGGAATGTACAAATAACTAGCCCCAAGCAGCTGTCCACTAATTCATGCTCCCCTCCCCAACAGTTTAAAAGTTGGGCATCCTCAGCCTTAACCATGTGAATTGCAAAACTCAATATAGTCTCTAGGCTCTAGATGTCTATTTGAATACACAGAAAATTATATCCAAAACAAGACTAGCTATCTGGGATCTAAAACAGGGAATACTGTTCCTAGTAGAGATTGTCCCAAATTCATTTCAGAACTAACACAGAATGACTTGAAAATGAATTAACAAAATATTTAATCTCAGGATAGCATAAATGGTCTCCCCTTTTTATAATCAGAACAACCATGTAAGATAATGGCAGAGACAGAGAGAGAGAGAGATGACAAGCAGAGATCTGAACCCACCTCTCCCTCCTTCTACTCCAGCATTCTAATCATGACACCACACTGGCTATCATCTACCTCTCAGTTATATTTGTGGCTTCTTGTTTTTAAATGCAAGGAATGAAAGTTACTGCTGGTGACAAGGTCTTAAACAGAAACTATTTTTGTTGCTGTATATACATCTGAGGTTGTGAAAGGTCGACTTTATATTCAGTGTCTTCTTTCTACCTTCTCTAAAAACAATAGCATATATTCATATAGGTCTTTAAATGCACTCACAGCTTCTGTTTCTTTTAATAAAGTCCCATCATGTATTAAATCATTCACATCATGCAGGTTGACTGATACAGTTCTTGGGCTTAGATATGCATGCAAAAGAAAAAGAAAAAAACACACTCCAGGTGTGCTGTATTTGTGAACACAGATAGATTTCCCGGTCAAAGACTGCAATTTTTCTTTTGATGAAGAGTAGGACTTCATAAGCTTTCCAGTTCTGAAGGAGGCAGTCACTGCTGGTCAGTGAGACCACCATTCCACAGGTATGACCTGAAGTCATTCTACTGTTATTCTTCAAACTGAGAACACTCTCAGTTCTTGAATCCTCTTTTGTTGAGGAAAAAAACATTGAAACATTAGATCATGAACCCCACAATGCTTTTATGCCTATACATGAGCTGAAGCTTTCAAAGGAAGAGGCAGGATTATGTCTCTTTTTACCTGTTAACTGCCAAATCTCAACATTTTATTTTTACACAAACATACAGCTTCAGCACAGAATGGTGCAATCCCTTCATGAATGGCACGAAAGACAATTGTGGTTGGATTTAGTGCAAACTTTTCACTTGCACTAGAGTTTGTGTGCAAGTGGAAAAGCAAAAATAAGACCATAGTAGTCACTTGTACCATCAAACTTACTGTATCCCCACTTGCATTTCTACTTGCACAAGATATTGTGCAGCTGAATTCTGGGCACTATAATACCTAGTGAGGAAAGTGCTATGTGTTGCACAAGATCTTGCACAAGTGGAACTTCACTAAGTCTGTTTATTCTTCCACTTGCACATCTCTGTGTCCATACCTCTGTGTTTAAGTCCTGTTTTTGTTGTTGTTGTTGAAGTGCTTTCCTTCAGTGGGGATTAGCTCTTCACATATACTCATGGGCAGTCCAAGAATTCTAGAAAACAGAAACATCTGTATATTCCCACTTAAATAAATATTAACTGTTGCATCTTTTTCAGAATCTAAGGGTCTTCCTAGAGATACCAGAGACAGTGAGTGAGGAAGGAATGGGAATAGTTGTACCATAGTTATCCATGAGCGGGCGGCGAGGGGGGGGGGAGAAATGTACCAGTTAAATGTGGAAAAGCCACTCCCAAGTTTGTACAGCTCTGTGGGAACAATGGAAGCTGGAGAACTAGAGACAAACTTCATAGGTAAGACAAAAATGGAAGAATTGTAAAATGAGACTGTAAATCCACCCCTGCATGGCTATCATTTTAAAACAGAAATACATTTAAAATTGCATTTCAAAAAGCACATGTTGTGGCATGTATGAAATCTGTTTGAGTTTTAGTACGTAAAGCAGTTTCCTAATGATATTTTACTGGAACTTAATGAACCTAAGGAAACACTTGGAATCATTTTAAAATTCGAATGTTTGCTTGAGGACTTTCTTTATGCTGGTGGCTACTCTACTATGTAGTTTGTGGATGCAGTGCAAACTGGGAAAATGGTGGTTCATGGTGGTTCATTTCATTACACAGACCACAAACTCAGAGTTGTCAATCAAGCCATGGACAACTCCTATAGGTGTTTCTAGGACTCTCCACAACTCCACCTCCAGCATTGCCTAGGAATTGTTGGAATTGGCACCAGGCTGTCTGGAGAACGAACCACTCTAACAAACCAAATGAACCACAGAAAAAAGGTGGTTCATTTTTTATTCAGGAATGAAGCAACCAAACAAACCAGTTCAAAATGAACCATGAACCGGCTTGGTTTGTGCTCAAACAACGGTTTGTTTCTTGGTTCATGTTCATCTCTAGTGCAGACACAAGTACCTCACCAATTTAGAAGATTGCATCACTTACATCCACTTCCTGTGAACTTACATAGATCCTAAGGAAAGGATACCACAAAAACTGTAACATTAGAGGAACCCAGAATGTTATTGAGTCCAAGGCTATTCCTTCCATGTGTTAACTGATGTATCAGTTGGCTCAAATAAACTAAGTCACAGGCAACTAAAGATTAATTGCAGACAAAGTGCATTGCAAAGAGAAGTGATAGTTATCTGTTTATTGCATTTGCATGCATTGTATGGTTGCTAACTTTTGATTTAAATTGGAGCCTCTGGGAGGACTAAAGTGAGGCTAGAGAGCATAACTAGTAGATCATATGATAAGTCAGACAAAAAATTAAATAGTGGGGAGCCCAGGGGTATAATCAATAGCAAAAGTCCCCCTTCCCATATCACAAAATGTTTTGAAAATACCTTCACATTCAAATGAAATGTGGTAGAAGGCAGCAAAGGGACTTACTGTTTTAAAAAAGAGTCCAGGGAAAAGACTTGAGCCATTTTGGGGCTCAAGGAGCTATTTGTGTTGTGGTGGTTTTTCATCCTGGCATCTCTAAGGTAAATTAAGTTAAGAGTGACTTACTCAAGGCCACTTAGTGAGCATCAAGTTGAGTCCCAAAAAAAACAATTACTTTTGGTAGCTGTAGCCAAAATACTTGGTTTAGACTGAAGCTTCCAAGGCCAAATAACACCACATAAGTATAATTTATAAAACTTATTAAAATGAATTTGCAAAAGTGTACAAATGCAAGAGCAGCGCAAACTAGGAAAGAAAATAATAAAATCTAAATAACTAACCTCAGATACTTATATAGACTTTTTGGTCCTGTGACCCAGACGGTGCCTGACCAGTCTGAAACACAGAATCCAGGTAAAGTTTCAAAGTGCAAAATCCAACAGGCAGGTATTTCAGTCATGCAATGCCTAACCTAGTCAAAAGGATGACCCGAAGGCACAAACGTGAATGAATAATCTTCCTTTATACCAGACTGCCGGCAGTTGGCCTGAACCTGGTTGACCAGTAAAGTGTGTTGTTAAGACACATGACCACATCCTTCTGCAGCTAGTACATGCCCAAAGTAGGGTTGGCAGGTCCCTTTCGCCCACTGGTGTGTGTGTGTGGGGGACATTCTAGGAGTTGAAAGTGATGTCGCCCCCCATCCCCCCCAAAATAGTCACATGTGATGTGTCTGCATCACCCGGAAACTATGCCAGCACACCAGCAATGTCAGGGGTGACGCTCTGGATTTGGGGCAAAACTCTATGGTAAAATTGACATCAAACCATAATATTCTGCCCAAAAGCCAGAGTGTCATCCCCGACATCACCAATGTGCCAACATCACATCTGGGTGATGCAGGCACGTCATGTGCGATGTTGCTGTTTTTTTGGGGGGGATTCCCTCCCACCAGCCAGGAGCCTGCAAAATGTGGGGATTCCCCACCCCCACCAGGCAAATGGCAACCCTGGACCAAAACCAATCAATTCACCTCCACTCAGGGTTCCTTGTGCAAACAAGATGGAATGTAAATGCAGAACTCCCTCTTAGTTGCAGCTTTGAAGCTCAGATGATCTCATGAGGTCCTCTATTAATCTCAGCTCTTCTCTCTCTCTCTGAACTTGCATGTTATCCTAACATTAGTTCCCAGAGAGGGCTTTATGTAACTTACTAGACTCAAAAGCCTGAACCAAAGATTTGAAAAGCCAAGAAACACCTAGACAAAGCCAGTTTCTTGAAAGGGCATAATTTCTTCTCTCTCTCTTTTCACACCCAATTCTCAATTATCTTCGCTTGATTACTTTGGTTCCTACCATGCCCTCCTGCATCCCCATGTATTATCTGCCTTTCCTCTTTTTCTTCTCTGTACAAGCCTCGTTCTTTCTACATATCAGATACTGACTTAAGGCATGGCATCTTGTGTTATATAAATTAAGCACTGAACATGATGTTACCTATTTTTTTCCAGTCCATGCATTTTCCCGAAAACAACCAAGTGCACTGAATTGAGGAAATAACACAGATTTATTTATTTATTTACTTCATTTATACCCTACTTTCCCCCAAAATGGGGACCCAAGGCAGCTTACATTGTTTCCCTCTCCTCCATGTTATCCTCATTACAACCCTGTGAGGTCTGTTAGACTGAAAGTATGTGACTGACTCAAGGTTAGGCATGGGATCAGGCTGCATGTCTCTAAATGCATGGGATCAGGCTGCATTGGATACACTGGATCAGGCTGTATGTCTCTAAATGACATGTGATTGCTATTGAGTGGAAATTATTTAAGTTTAATTTTTTCCCCTGACTTCTCCCCTTCCCCCATAAATAATCTGCTTTCCAACAAGGCAGCACACACTCTGAACCTTGAGCCTGGAGGTTAAAGAACCACTCATTTATCTCTGTCCATGCAATGTGAATTATTGGTTACCTATTTGTCATTGTGGTGCCGTTTGGGGAGATTATGCTTCAGGATTGTTATGTTTAATGCATTTTATTTAAAGTCTGCTTATATTTGATTTGCAGGATTCCAGGGGCATCACACGGTAGTGTTTTGTCCATGCTTCTGCTCTTATAGGGTAAGCACTGGAGTTTGCTGAAAAAGCTATTGTTGTTCGATATGGTTGTCACTCTTGACATTTTCACCACCTCAACTTTATTTATATGACCACACGGGGCCCAGTTTGTGAAATGATATGTTCAGCAATTTATGCAGTCTCAGCTTCTGGGCTCCTTTGCTGTCGAATAATTAGTGACGTGCCTTCCAACGTACAATAACTTGCCTGACTTTGGGGTGGGGGTGGGGGAAAGAACAGAGAGATTAGAATGACAAATAGTCAGACTCTGGGGTCAAATGCTTTGCCAGTCGCTGCATATGTTTATGCCAAAATACATAAAGAAATGTCACTTCAGCACATGAGTGATGACAAACACTCCAAGTGGGACTGCACTTCATCAATCATTTCAAATGCACAGATTGGGTTTACCTATATAAACAAAAGCAATAAAACTGCTTAAAGACTCACCTTAAACTATTCAGGTGTGATATCAACAGTGTAACCATACAGTCAATCTATGGAGGCAAGTCAGAGAAAATGTGACTGGGAGAACATGCTTCGAGTAATGGCCTTCACTTGGGGGGCTTTGTGTATCACGTAGGAAATAAAGCTACACTACAGGATTATATTAAGTGACGAGTTGCTCTGTCCTTCAAAGAAACTTCCAGAACTAGTTCTTTGAGGGGGACTAAGGACATTAACAGAGAATTCTTAGCATCATTGCCAGGCTAAAATTACCAAGATTCTCTGGGAGAAGCCATAACAGTTAAACTGGTGCAAAACCAAAGTACGTTTGTAGCAGAAGTATGTCATGTTGCTTCAGTTCAACCACTGTTTCCTATACATATTTAAAGGACATGAGGTTTCACAAGTGCAAGCCCTGCTTATTTTGTCTGTGGTGTTAGGGAACAAGAGATCTCTACAAAAGATCACATACTGCAGTGAGTGCATGTTGTCATCTTGGCACCAAAACCTTTGGCAGTCTGAGGAACTAACACTTCCTTTCTCCTGCTCTATGCTGTGTTTCAGCCATCTTCTTGCTTATCTTTGATCCGAGGGCAATTTTTATGTCTCTGTATTTTACTCATTCAACAATTTAATTGACTAATTCCAGCTAAAGGTATAGTGCATCTTTCATAACAGAAGGAGATGAGAGCATGTACAAATCCATATGTAATTTTAATGAAGTCAGAATGGGAGAAAATCCATTAGATAATTAAAGTAGATATACCAAGAGTATACAAATGAAGAAAAGAATTGGAACAAATTAATTTCTTAGCTATTGAAATAATTATAGCTATAAAATAAGGAGAGAAACAAAGTAAGGAAAGCATGCAAAATGTTTTACTCAGTTATTGCTTGTTATTGGAGGATAGTTTAAAGGGTGCCAACTGCATGAAACAGTGTTTCAGAACATGGTAGAAATTCTGCATTTATTAACAATCTAGAAATGAAGTTGGCAGTAGCCAGATGTTCACAAATTCCATTGAATCACAGCCATAGTCTCTCAGATTTTGAATGTAGCATAATGCTTCATTGACAGAATACATGTGGATTGTGGATGGCATTTTTTTCAAAATGCACTTTAAACATACACACATATCTGATTGTGGAGAAGAAACCCCAGCTTACCTCTGCACTTCTGATATCCTGTAGGAAAAAAAATAGGATGCTTCCCAAATTTCTCTGAAATTTATTATTTCGGTGTGATGAGTTGCATAATCATGTTTCCAAAGTGCAATTGATGTATTGTTTAGGTTTTTGTTTCCTATTTTTGGACAGAGGATTAGGAATGCATGGTTTGCTGCAGTTTCCAGTTCATTCATGTATTTTCATTACATTTGAATTAATAATGCAGCATGTCCATCAGGGGAAAAAAATCTTGGTGTAGTCAAATTTATGACTGCACTAAGATTCTTTAGTCCATTGTTCTACTGATGTGCAGGTACACATTTGGGAACTTATGTGGTGCCTGTGGTAACCATGGTACTCATCAATACCTTTTGTTAGCCAAATTGCCTTATTTGTTAATAATGTGGGGAATTATGAGTATTAAATGGCAATAGGCATTAAATATAGGACCATAACCTATATATATGGGAGTCAGAGTTCCCAGGACACAGGAGTAGACACAGAGGCTGTATTGCTAGAGCAATGATTTCTATACTAAAGGTTTTCCAAGCATACAAACAGAAAATCAAGCATTCACACACATGATATAGGACTAAGAATCCAGAGTAGAAAATACAGAGATGTTTGCATGAGCAGGAAGTATCATTGGCTGGGTAATACTTTACCTGTCCGGTGAGACGAGTTGATTCTGCAGTGGAAAATGGGACAAAATAAGGGAAGGGGTCATGAGTTGACCAGCAACATACATGGAAAAGTCCCAAACTGTGCAGGAATGGAACCAGTAAGATAGGCTAGGCTTAGGAGAAGCAAAAGCAAGAAAGTGAGCCCATGGAAGGCTCTCCTTAAATACCTGAAAATGTGTCCTGAGGCAGGGGCTCATGTGGTCACCTGGTCTGCAGGAGATATTTAAAAAAATACTTAAACTCTGAATGTGGCATAAAGGGATTAATGGTTGGGCAATTGTAAATTTAACAGTCGGCAGGGGATGACACCACTGGGGAAGGGGGTAAGACAAAGGTGAGAAGAAAGAGAACCAATCAGGTTGCGGGGTCGGTGCTTTGGATTAACAACCAGATGTTGGACAGTGGCATTATCTTGATGGTTGGTAGGAAGGCTGGATCGCTGGCTATTGTCTGATGTGAAGCACATCCTTTTGTCTTAAGCTGGGTCAGAAGGGAGAGGAATTTGTGTTTTTCCAGGTGATGTTAACACATGAAGGTGGGGAGGGGGGGATGCCTGCATGATGGAGAAGGGATTTCCTCATGGCTTCCACTTCAGGAGCATCTGTCCTTTTTGCAGAGCATGGATTCCTTCTGTGATCTGCTGCTGCTTTTGCATGCATGGAGGTCAGGGCTGCTGGTCTGCATTCTGGTGCTGGCATGGCTGCAGAGATGCTGGGGCAGGAGGCTTCAGTATTCTCAGGTCCACATCTGGCTTGGCATGCTTCTTAGGCACAAGGCTTCCCTTGGCCACAGTGCACATTCCATAGTCCAGTATAAAGGCACTTCTCTTGGGAACACAGCTCCGTCCATTGCCCTGACACACACTTTTCACATTTCAGCAAGGCAGTCATATTAAAGAGTCTTTCATAATGCCATCTGAAATGGCTGCATGGCAACACTTTTTTGGTGCCCACCAAGTGTTTGTAGGAAGTGGGCAGGGGCTGGAAGGGCTTTTGCCCAGCAAGGCTATGCAGATTTTTTTTTTTTAAAATGCTGCTGTGTTGGCACAGAATCTATACTGTGTTACTGAAGTTGAGTGGTGGCAATAATCCTGTGAATGGTTTCATCTCCTGCAGCAGCTATTTTGTGGCAGCCATTTTGTTCCTGTGCCTAGCATGCCATGCCAAAATTCCAGATGTGCTGCAGGCTCAAAAAGGTGGGGGAACCCTGATGTAAATTATGTGAAGGAACCAAAAACAGAGATAAACTGTGCATGTTCCATGCAAGGAATTAATTGTTTTCCTAGTTTAACCAGAATTAATGAAAAACATAGGAATATTACCAGGGAAATTCCTTCATCTGTAGAAAAAAAAAGTACACAAAAATATGATTTTACAAAGAGACTGGGAAAATCAAGTCATTAAAATGGCCCAGGAGCAAGCCAAGCTGAGCAGCACCATCATGGGCCAATCTGCTTGAACCCTGCCAACAGTGGCAGCAGTGATGGGCATAACCTTCAGACCAGTTTGTGCCGCTTAGGGATGCTGTGAATGTTGCTATGAATGCATTTCACTGTCAAACTTGTCATGTTCGGTGTCCATCAGATGTGAAGTCCATCACCTGATCTGTTTGGTTGTGCCAAACAGCCACAAATGCCTGCTGAATAAGTTTGCATTGGGTTTCAGCAAAACTATGCAAGTTCAAATATATCGTTGATTCAAACTAACTGGTGGCCACTAGCATCACTAAAGACTACTAAGATGAAAACCCAATGGGTAGAATTTCATGAAAACACAGCATTTATTTATGACTGATTCATATGATTTCTGAATGATCTAATTGTCTTCTTCAACAACTGCCTGCTGACCAGAGCAGTTATGCAGAAAAGATGGTGAGGGTAGTAGAACTTGATTGGGCTGTGTGACAATGCACATGTACAAAAAAACCCAATCACATTGTACTGCATGATTATGAGGGAACACAGTGAAATAATACAGGGAAGCAACCGGTTGACCACAATGAACAGACTGATGTTGTTTTGAACTGATCATCAAAAAATCTGGTCTTTGTTCTCAGCTGGCAAACAGGATGTTGTTTGCCAAAGTGGTGAGTGTTCAAGAACCTGTAGCTCTGCCATCAAAAAGCACATGACCCCAAAAGCATCTCAAGCCCTGGTAAGAAAAATAGCCTGTGCAGCCTTCCAATGCAAAATATGCATATATTTTATAGGCAATATATGGTAACCAGATAGATTTCCTTCCCAGTCGAGTTCACAGATCTTCCCTTCATTCTCAAACAATACTTTCACATTTATTCCTTCACTAGGTAAAAAGGCTCGTTATGGAAATAAATACAACAAGCTCTAGAAAGAGGCTCTGGGCGGGTGCCCTGGCCTTGGACACTCAGTGTTAATTTGCTGTGGCAACCTCAGCAGGGTATAATGACACTGAGTCCACCATTTTCTCCAGAGGAACTGATCTCTGCTACCTAAAGAACAGTTGTAATTTTGAGTGATCTCCAGCCCTCACCTGGAGATTGGCAATGATGGTTCCCCAGAAGGGAATGGTTGGTTTGGAGGGTGGAGTCTATGGCTTTCTACCTGTCCAAGGTCCAACGCCTCCTGAAACCTCACCCTCTGCAGGCTCCATCCCTCACAACTCCAGGAATTTCCCAACTGGAGTTAGCAACCCTATCTCCTTCCCAGCCAATCATCAACCTACCTTTATTTCCCCCTCACTCTTCAGCTTTCCACCCCCACACACACCTGCAGCCTCTCCCGTGCTCTGAAGTCCCGACTGCTACATCACATTGGCTGTCATACGGGGGCCACCTCAGCAGCATATAAGAAGAAGAAGAGAAGAAGAGATTGGATTTATACCCCGCCCTTCACTACCCGAAGGTGTCTCAGAGCGGCTTACAAACTCCTTTCCCTTCCCCTCCCCACAACAGGCACCCTGTGAGGTGGGTGGGGCTGAGAGAACTCTGACACAAACTGCTCTTTTTCAAGGACAGCTGTGCCAAAGCTTGTGACTGACCCAAGGTCACATCAGCAGGTGCAACTGGAGGAGTGGGGAATCAAACCCGGTTCTCCCAGATAAGAGTCCGCACACTTAACCACTACACCAACCACTACAGAGCCCACCATTTTCTCCAGAGGAACTGATCTCTGCCATCTGGAAAGCAGTTGTAATTCTGAGTGATCTCCAGCCCTCACCTGGAGATTGGACACATTTTACCTCAGAACAGCAAACTGTTTAGAATGTTAAAGTCAAAAGCCAATCAAGTCGCATATGCAAATGACCTCTGTGTTCTGAGGCAAAGGCCAATGAGGCTGCATATGCAAATAACCTCTGTGTTCTGACTGGCTATGGGGGGGAGAGGAAAAGCAAACGGTTTAGAATGTTGGAGGCGAGACTCAAGCAATGCAGCCAGTGGATACGGACAGATTCTGAGTGACACACCAGGGCGCCAACCAATTCCGGAGCGTGTGGAATGTTCTAGAGAAGTGCCACCACCACCATTCGGCTTTTATATATAAGGGAGATTGGAGTTCCCTACAAAGTAAAGAAATGTGACTTTGGAAATAGTAAGATATGCTAGCCACAATCTTCTGTGTTCCCATTCAAAACCCTTAACAAGAGAAGAAGAGTAAGATTTTGTCCATCAACACGTCCTTCCCAGTATTTTCCAGAAAAGCAGAAAGCAATATTCATGAGGATAATATAGAAAACACTGACAACTGACGATCTAAGGACACTATTCAGCATAATGTACCTTATTCTGTTAAAAAGGAAAGTTATTTTTTTCCTTCTGTAAATGAGACAATATGATGGTGAAATTAAATTAAATGGTGATGTTATTCCCCTGGGGCAAAACAATTCTATTCAATAAATTAATTTTACATCAGTAGCTCTTTCCTTTCTGGAAACTGACAGTAATAACCTGACAGCTTAAAGCTTTAATAAACCTCACAAATGGGAAGACTCCCCTCTCTCATAAAAAAAGGAAGAAAGCAAAAGAAAATAGTATCAGAGGTATTACAGCTTTTCTATATTAATCATAAGGCCAGAAAAAATGTTCTGCAAACTGCATTCCACTTACTATTGTTCCTTGAAGAAGTAAACTACATAAGGATGCAGGTATTGGTATTGTAGCAATCTTCTTCAGAAAGTGCTCACAACCACTGTGACATTTCACATTAAGGCGGCTCTAAGTAAATATTATATGAAAAGGGCAAACACATGGAAGAAGCTGCCTGAGATGGCTATTCTTGATGTAAACAAATCTGCAGCCATCATGCTGTGTCAACAGAAGTCTGTAGTAAGCCAAAAGCCAATGGACTTTACACTCAGAGACTTAGAATGACAAGGTTTCAAGACAGAAAAACATGAGGTAGGGGTTCCCTTACAGGGGCAAAGGAACCCAGTCAAGTTAATCACTGCAATTTTCAGTCTGTATGTTGGGTCTGTTGGAGGGAAAGATGTCCTATAAAGGAGGAGGTGATTTCTTAGCTACGTGTGTGGTCCATTTGTAAAAAGGGATACTGCCCAGAGAATAACCATTTTTTAAAAAAGTAAGGCAGGGGCTTTGCAGCAGCAGGTAACCTAGTCCATTTGGTTTTCTCCAGTGATTCTAAAGACCTTTTGATAAAGTGGAACAGCTCAGAGCATCAGACAAAACAATTTTATTTGTATTTAAATGCTTTAAAATATTTACAAAATAGCATGGGCAGGGGAGGGGGTAGAAGTATAGAGATAATATAGAAGTAGAGATACCTTCAGTAATGAGCAACCATACAATATGGCCTAAACAATATCACTGGCTAGATACATGTGGGAAGGGAATTGCATTTTCCCAACAGAAACAAATCAACAAGACCTTTACAGGTCAATAGGAAAGATAATTTAATTACTTCCGGTTGATGGCGGCGCGCTAGCAGACTCACCTCTCAGACCTCCCGGGGGTGAAGCTGCGCTCCAGCCAAAGAAGGGGGTGCGCAGGCTCGCAACCCCCCCCCCCCGGGGACCAGTGAAGGGACCCTGGCCATTGAACTTATAAGAGGTTGCCTCTTCGAGGGCGGAATGCCTGAGAATTGAGGCACCTCTTCGTTCCGATGGTTCTCCGTGCTGTGAGACCGTATAGACTTAGTGACGCTGACCGGGACGAGCGCAGGAGATCATGTGGCAGAAGCGAAATGAAAGCGAGGTCGAATGACTGATTATGAACGTGAGTCAATTTTGTAGCATTTAAAGAGAAAAAGATAGCTCCCCACCCCATCCTACTGAATGGGAGAAAAACGAGCAGGGGAGGGACGCCAGCTATACGCATGAACTTTTGAGCAATAGAGGGGGGGAGCGGAAGAAAACACGAGGGAAACTGCTTAGAAGTACTTACCAAAGCGAATCCCAGCGGTCAAGCGCACATTCAGAGACTTTTAAAAAGTTTGCGAAAGTAAACAAACAATAAAGATGGCGGGGAAGAGGGACAAAGAAAGACTTTTGAAAGCGAGAGGGCTTGAGAGCCCAAAACCGGAAATTACCAGTGAGACGGCAAAGGCTGTAGCTGATTACATGTGCCCTCTACTGGAACAGCTGAATAACTTCAAAGAACAGATGTCTGTGGTTACTCAAGGCATTACTGCACAACAAACACAAATAAACGACTTGATACAAATAATGAAGCAAGATGCTGAGAAGGTAAAGGAAGTGGCTGCAACTACACAGAAAGTGAAGAAGAAAGTGGAAAAGCTGGAAAGGAAACAAACTTCTTTGGAAGACCAAATGCTGCAAGTTCAAATGGAAAAGGCCAACATGGTCCTGCATTTCCAGGGCGTGCCAGAGAACAGAGGGGAGAATCTTAAAGAAGTGATAAGTGAACTGCTAGCCCCAGCGACAGAAATGAAGGCAGAATTGTTGCTTAACAATATGGACGTGGTCTATAGATCATATTCAGGCTATATAAAGAAAAATAATCTGCCTGGGGAAATTGTGGTAAGATTCTCGAAGAGGCATGTCAGGGATGCAATCCTGAAAGCGGTTGCTGGAGCACCCCTGAAAGCAGGGGAAAACACCATCAGAATGCTAAAGGATAGAAAGAAATACAAAGAACTTGTGCTTTTTCTTCAGACAAATTCAATTGGATATAAATGGTTATTTCCAGAAGGCGTAACTTTCAAGATCAAAGACAAAAAAATAAAAGATTGACTCTGTTCTGAAAGCTCAAGAATTTCTGAGGATTCAGCTGGGAAGGCCAGAGGACGAGAAAAAAGAAGAGGACAGCAAGTCCAGTGGCGAGCTGGACACTGGTTCTTCCGGAGAGGACTCTCTGTCTGAGCAAGGGGCGGCAGCCCCAAAAAGTCCTTACAAGTTGCAGAAGAGAAGGGAAAAGGAGACGTAAAGGCTGAAGGACTCTGAATTGTGCCTTTGAGTCTTTTGGTTTTGGGATGATTGGGGGTGCTGTTACTAGATAGTTAAATTTAAGCTTGAAGGGAAAAGGGCTATAAATGATTGACTCAGTTTATAAAGGGATCAACGGTGAGAAGACTCTATGTATCTAAGCTAGTTGGAGGATCTCCTGTCTTGAGTTTTTAGTTAGTAGTGGGTTCTTTACTTTCTCCCATATATGTAGCTTCCCCCCCTCCCTTCTTTTCTGTTGTAGTTTTTTGTAGTGGATAAAAATCATTTAAAAAATCCCCTCCGGGGGCTTAAAAAGAAAAGAAAAGATAATTTAAGGTTATGCTTGTTTATTCCTGAGATCATTTTGATTTTGTTGTGCTACTGTAATGAAAAATTACAAATATTTAAGATGGCCTTTCTTCGATCACTGAGTGACAAAGTATTTATTAAATTGTTTCTTACATATCTGTCAGCATATCTCATATATACGTGTACACACACACACCATGGATACTTAAGTCTGCAGATCAGAAAAATGTACAGACTACAGACATTTTCCTGCAAATCTCTCCCTTATAATAAAAGAGTTTTGGGTGCCAAAGTTCTAAAATGCACTCCTTTAGTGTTAGGCCAAAAAAACTGCCACTCGGAAGAGGCTGGGTTCATTGGCTGCTTTGTACAGTACCGGCCAGCGTTCCAAGTTCATTTACATATGGAAGCTGATTGGACTACACTCCATTCCACACCTGAAACTCACCCCCCCCCCGCAAGGCAGTTGGAATTTTCAGTTGGGAGAGGAGAATGATGTCAGCTGCTCCCTAGGCAGAGGCTGTGTGTGTGTGTGTGGGGGGGGTTGTAAAACTTAAGACAGACAGGCAGATAGGGTTGCCAACTCCAGGTTGGAAACTTCCAGGATATTTTAGGGATGAAGCCTGCTGAGGGTGGGATTTGAGGAGGAGGAGGAAGAGGGGGACCTCAGACAGATACAATGCCATGCTGCCCACACTCCAGACAAGCTGTTGCCAGTCTCCAGGTGACAGCTGGAGAGATCTTAAAGCTTTGGTGCTACTTCAAATTTCCCCAGGAGCCCAAAACAGAGAAGTGTTTTGGAAAATCTTGAGGAATTGTTTGGTGCATTTATGATGGGGCTCCTGGGGAACTATTGTTGCCAATCTTGGCCCAGCAGCCATCAAACCATTCTCTTCAACCCCCTGCTGTGCAGCTGACTTCCCCCTAGGGTTGCCAATCTCCAGGTGGGACCTGGAGATCTCCCACTGCTACAATTGATCTCCAGATGACAGAGATCAGTTCCCCTAGAGAAAATGACTGCTTTAGGAGGGTAGACCCTATGACATAATACCTGCTGAGTCCTTCCGCCCCCCCCCCGCCCAATGCTGCCCTCTACAGAATCCACCCCCCAAACCTCCAGGTATTTCCCTCCGTAGAGCTGGCAACCCTACATTCCCCTCAGTGCCTGTTGGGAGTGGGTGGGGGGGGAGGGGAAGGGAGTGGGTGACCAGAGGCTTCTGCCTCCTGTCTCCGGTCCTGGAGT
>NW_015167568.1:204028-213279 GCF_001447785.1 Gekko japonicus | reverse complement strand
GCCGATGCCTCCGTCGCCTGGCTGGAGTGGCCGCGGGGGAGTCTGGAGTCGGGCGGCCGCTGGTGGGAGCCGCGGGTGCCCGGGCCGAGATTGGGGGGGCAAGGCGGGCGACAGAAGGCCGATGCCTCCGTCGCCCGGCCCTCTACAGAATCCACCCCCCAAACCTCCAGGTATTTCCCTCCTTAGAGCTGGCAACCCTACATTCCCCTCAGTGCCTGTTGGTAGGCAACTAAGCTTGGTCCTGTCACCTACTTTGGCCTTTGGGAGAAAACACATTGGGGCCAGTCCTGATAGGGTTGCCAACTCCAGATGGGAAATTCCTGGAGACTTGAGGGATGGAGCCTGAAGAGGGTGAGGTTTGAGGAGGGGTGGGACCTCAGACAGGTACACTGCCATAGACTCCACCCTCCAAACCAGTCAGTCCCACATAGGGAACCATTGTTGCCAATCTCCAGGTGAGGGCTGGAGAGCACTCAGTATTACAACTGCTCTGCAGAAGGGAGGGCAGAAGTCAGCTGAAGTCAAAGGGGCAGATAATGGTAGGTTGGTGGCTAGCTGGGAAGGAGATGGGGTTGCCAACTACATGCTGACAAATTCCTGGGGATTTGAGGGGTGGAGCCTGGAGAGGGTGGGGTTTGCAGAGGGGTGGGACCTCAGACAGGTAGAATGCCATAGACTCCACCCTCCAAACCAGCCATTTTGTCCTGGGTAACAATTGTTGCCAATCTCCAGGTGAGGGCTACAGATTACTCACAATTACAACTGCTCTTCAGGTAGCAGAGATCAGTTCCTCTGGAGAAAACAGTGGACTCTGTCATTATACCCTGCTAAGGTCACCACAGCAAATTGACACTGTTTGCCCAAAGCCAGAGCACTGCCCCAGAGCCTCTTTCTAGATCTCGTTGTATTGCTTTCACAACGGGCTTTACTGCTAGTTTGGTAATATTGCATAAAAATTGGAAACCTCAGGGGAAATGGAAGGTATGTATGAAATCACAAAAAAAGAGTAACATTTGTCTCCGTGGGTGCACACGATGCACCTCTCTTGGAGCCACCTCCACCACCATCTCCCTCTTTATCCCTATCTGCAGAGGAGAGCTGTGCACCATGATGGCAACATCAAAGGACAAAAGCTAAGCATTGGCTGGATCAAGAACAGAAGAGGCAGCCTCACCAATTTCTCTTCTCCCCCAGCAGGCCTGCATCAAGCTGAAATGCCAACAGAGGCTGCAACAAGACTGTCCTCCTTGAAGAAGATGGCGGGCATAATGGCAAGACAGTAGGCAGACAAAATGGTGAGGAGAGGGGTAGGTAGGCATGCAGAGTGAAGAGGAGAAGAGATCCTGGACAGAATGGCAAGGAGGGAGAGGGCAGAAAGAGTGGCAAGCAGAGAGGTTGGTGAGTAGGCAAAATGGCAAGAGGGGTTGGGCAGGTGTTAAGTCGCTCGCTTAACAAAGCAGTCAGAGAGTGATTCAGCAAGAACACAACTTTATTCTTCAACTCGAACACAACTCCAACACGGATCAACATCTGATAGCCAGAACAGCCTTTACATTGCAGCTGTCCTGCTTTTAAACATTCCCGGCGAATGTAGCCACACCCAATCATATTAGTTCCCGCTCAAGGAGCTTGCTTGAAGTGATTGGCTTGTTACTTCCTGGGCTAGCAATACTATTGGATGGATTTGGATCCTAGCCCAGGACGAAGCTTAACATTACAGTTCAGTTAGATGTTTCACAACATGTCATGCATTCAAGGCAGCTTTGAATATACTACAGCAGGCAATAACAATGAGGAGAGGGGTGGGTGAGTAGAGATCAGATTGAGGAAAGAGTAGGAAGTGAGAGGGCAACTTGGCCATAGTTTTTCCAGGTAGAGGCTGCCAGGGGGAGAGGGAGGAGAGGGAAAGTTGAAGAAAGAAGGACAACTTAACATTGGTTGGCTGGTGGGTGGGAAGGAGAAGCAGGGGTGGGAAGCAGGAAAAGGGGAGAAGCTATGGGGACTGCTGGGGAGTGGGAAATGAGATGACCCCTGCAAGTTTTGGTAGGTCTCCTGTTTCAGTGTGTATATACATGTGTGTGTATACACATGCACATTTCTTTAAAAAAAATTTGAACAATTTTTTATTTTTCTTATTTTATATAAACATTATGACAAACATTCTTACAATTTTACAATGAGTTCTTCATTTTTCTTAAAACAACAACTAAAATACACATTTCTTTAAATTAAACTCTTCAATTGATTCATTACTTAACAGGTAGATGATGAATCAACCAAAAATTTTATTGCTAAATAGCTCTGGTAAATTGCAGTTCCAATGCTTGCAAAATGCAATTGTACTACAACTAATTTAGCAGAGGGAATTAATACAATGGGATTCTATGCAACAACTAGTTCAAGTTCAAGTTAGCCTTTATTGGCATAAATCCAAATTCTTGCAGAAAATTCTAGGGTTGCCAAAATGTGTCTCAAATGCAGTTATATATCTAGAAACCGGCTCATCTTTAATGGAAACTTGTGCATGGCTTATGACATACTGTAGACTGGTTACGTCTACAGTATAACTTTGAATCTGGGAGCCTCATAGATCACATGCTTTCTAACAACTAAGTTAACACTTAGAATGAAACAGTTACTTGGAAGGGCCACTCTGAATATTCCAAGATACTTTCAATTCTACTTCTGCAGCACATATCACTGGACTTCATTAATAACCAGCACCAAACATGAACATTTCAACAATCCTTCAAGACATTTGTTCAACATGATCTATGGAACTTACACCTGAGACTCAGTGTGATGACATTTTGCATTAAAGAGGTTACTTGAATGCATGATGCAGTTTCTGCAGTGTAATTTTTTTAAAAAAATTTTTTTTATTAAAAAGACTAAAACAACATAACAGCGTATTCTGCAGTGTAATTCTAAGGAGAATAGAGGACTCAAATGTAATCCTTAGAGCCAAATCCAAAGTGCAAATGTTGACCCTTAGCCCTAGAATAGGCTCTTTTCTCATTCTTCTCATAAAAACGTTATATTTTCTGAAAGTATTTTACAGCAGTAACAAAAAGCTTTCTGATAGATTCCAGGAGAATATGACTGTGAGCAGGGGTCATTTCGTAGAAAAAGAGGTGCAGGAGCTCATTAGCATAACTCATTAGCATAAGATTTGCATATGCCACACACCCTGACATCACCCGAAGTGTGTCAGAAGGCGACACCCACCGCTCAGGCTCCACTGGACTGTTTTGGATTGCTAGCTATGGGGGGGGGGGGGAACGTGCAGATCTGTTGCATGTGCCCACCCCCTGGGCTCTTTATTGCCAGAGCTCCGCTCCTGTGCGCTCCTGCAGGAAATGACCCCTGACTCTGAGGAAAAACCTGGGAAACCAGCCAGAACTGATGAATGCACATCTCTTGTTCATTCCAGGCTATGACATCATTTTGTTCACATTGGATTCTACCAAAAAAAGCACACACCTTGAATATTATATCCTGCAGGATAGGTGCTATATGCATACTCCGTGCATACTTCTTGCGACATTTTTTTTTCATTTTTAATTATACTGATGAACAATTTGTGATTGTGACACATCCATTCTGTGGAATAGGAAATCATTGCTCAGTCACACAGAGAAGTTTTACTTTGGACTCTTTCATATGTTACCTTCATAGTATGGGAGCCACTGCAGCATAGTTTCTCTCTGTCCTTCTTGAGTAATGTCAAAAAACTAAGCTGTAAGGACACCCTATAGCTTTCCCCACCACTTCTCAGTCTAGGTGGAACTAGTGATGGGCAAATGCCCTCATGCTCAATTCATAACTCCTTGCATTTTGGCAAGTGTCTCTGAACACTTGAAAATGCTCAGTGGATGTTTGTAAGTGCTCAAAGTGGATGCATACAAAACAAGCACAAGTATTAGTCACCCCAGCCCCGCTCTGCCAGTTACCTCTTCCTTTCCATGCCATAATTCTTACCTTGCTGAAAGGAGAAGAATAGTCAGCCAAGGGGAATGGCTCTTTCAATAGACCCCAACTGGGAAGTTATTCTTCCCTAAATGTCCTCAGCATAACTTTCTGTTATACAGTAAATGTAGTATAGTGGTTAGAGTGTCAGACTAGGATCTGGGACAACTGGGCTTGAATCTCTGTCCTGCCATGGATGTCTGTGTGTGTGTGTGGGGGGGGAGCACGGGCCTGAATCCCAAGTGGCAAATCATCGTTGGGAAATCAGCCCCACGCACAGCTGCCCCTACCCTGCTCACAAAAAGACCCTTTAAAAGGTATTTTTGAGAGTGGAGCTGTAGCCGGCGACAGCCCTCTACCTCCCTGCTGAAAGATTTAAAGGGCCCTCCAGCTGATTGGTGGGCCACGTGCTCCCCGTTGATCAGCTGAAGCCCTTTAAAACTCTGCAGGAGGGGAGCAGGAGGGGTGGCTGTGGGTGGTAACTCTTAGGGGTGGGGCTTGGGGGATCCCCACCCACCCCTAGAACACCCCCCTAAATTTTACTACCAGAGCAACAAGGGGACCTGGCAACCCTGGATAAGAGAACATTATGAAACATGCTGGGTCCCCACTGGGGACATAGGTGGAGCATAATTGAAGTAAATAAATAAGTAATAAATTGAGAGTTGTTTGTTTAAATTTTAGTTATGTGTTTTTATATGACAAACCTGGGGTAATAAATTAGTGAAATAAACTGCAAGATATCCCCTGAATTTTTTTGGGGGGGGGAACCACAGTCAGATACAAACATGCCCACCTCTTTTTTGGAAATGGGCAATCAAATCCCACTTTTCTTCTCTTATGAAACTCAAGGTGGAATACATGAGGTCTTCCATGCAAGCAGTAACCAGTGCTAGATCTGCTTATCTTCAGCAAAGCTGCTCTGTGAGATGCTAACCAGGCACAATAACACTCCTGACTTGCTATGAGATGAACATGTAGATTAAGAAGCAGTGTGCCACACTGATGTTCAAAGAGTCATTCAAACTTGGGGCCAGGAAATACATTACATAGAGGCAAAGTTGGGTATGCCACCAAATATACAATCAAAACAGCCAGCCATGCTCCTGCCATGATCAGTGCACCTGTATGAGACATAATTACCACATCCACATTTAACATTTTCACTTATTTACTTCATTTATTGTCCACCTTTCTGGTTGTTGTTCAGTCGCACAGTCGAGTCCAACTCTTTGCGACCCCATGGACCACATCTCGCCAGGCCCTCCTGCCTTCCACTACCCTCCAGAATTTGCTCAATTTAATGTTTGTTGCATCGATAACATTGTCTAACCATCTCATCCTTTGCCGTCCCCTTCTTCTTTTACCTTCAATCATTCCCAGCATCAGGGTCTTCTCCAGTGAGTGCTCCCTTCTCATTTGGTGGCCAAAGTATTTGAGCTTCAGTTTCATTATCTGGCCTTCCAGGGAACAGTCAGGGTTGATTTCCTTTAGGATTGAGTGATTTGATCTCCTTGCAGTCCAGGGGACTCTCAAGAGTCTTATCCAGCACCATAGTTCAAAAGAATCTATTCTTTGGCACACAGCCTTCCTTATGGTCCAACTCTCACAGCCATACGTTACTACTGGGAATACAGATTTTGTAGGCAGGGTGATGTCTCTCCTTTTTATTATGCTGTCTAGGTTTGCCATAGCTTTCCTCTCAAATAGCAGACGTCTTTTAATTTCATGGCTGCAGTCACCATCTGCAGTGATCTTGGATACAGGAACGTGAAGACTGTCACTGTTTCCATGAGTGATGGGGCTGGATACCATGATCTTAGTTGTTTTGATGTTGAGTTTCAAGACCACTTATTGTGCTCTCCTCTCTCATCCTGAGCAAGAGGGTCTTTAGGTCCTCTTCACTTTCTGTCATTAGAGTGGTATTGTCTGCATATCTGAGGCTGTTGATGTTTTCCCCAGAAATCTTAATTCTGGCTTGTGATTCATCCAGGCCGGCATTTTGCATGATGTACTCTGCATATAAATAAAATAAGCAGGGTAACAATATACATCCTTGTCATACTCCTTTTCCTATGCTAAACCAGTCAGTTTTCCATATCCAGTTCTAACTGTTGCTTCTTGACCGTTAATACAGGTTTCTCAGGAGACATGTGAGGTGGTCTGGTATTCCCATCTCTTTAAGGACTTGCCACAGTTTGTTGTGATCCACACAATCAAAGGCTTTAGCATAGTCAATGAAGCAAAAGTAGATGTTTTTCTGGTACTCCCTTGTGTCTCCATAATCCAATGAATGTTGGCAATTTGATATCTATTTCCTCTTCCTCTTCAAAACCCTGCTTGTACTTCTGGCAGTTCTCTATCCATGTACTGCTGAAGCCTAGCTTGTAGGATCTTGACCATGACCTTGCTAGCATGTGAAATGAGTGCAATTATGCAATAGTTTGAACATTCCTTGGTATTGCCCTTCTTTGGGATTGGAATGTAAACTGACCTTTTCCAATCCTGTGGCCACTGTTGCATTTTCCAAAATTTCTGGCATATGGAGTGCAGCACTTTAACAGCATCATCTTTTAGGACTTTGAATAACTCAGCTGGGATACCATCATCCCTGCTATCTTTGTTGTTAGTAATGCTTTCTAAGGTCCATTTGACTTTGCACTCCAGGATGTCTGGCTCGAGGTCAGCAATCACACCATCGTGGTTGTCTAGGACATTGAGATCCTTCTTGTATAGTTCTACTTTCTTACAGAGATGTAAAACAGATTATGTACTCATGTGCCATCAAGTCAAAATTGACTTCTGGTGATCACAACAAGGGGCTTTCAAGGCAAATGAAAAGCAGATGGGGTTTGCCACTGTCTTCCTCTGCAGAGCCTTCCTTGGTAGTCTTCCATCCAACTACCAGTGCTACTTAGCCTCCAAGATCTGATAAAATCAGTCAATACCATGCAGCCTTCACTCCCCCAAAGCAGAGCACACAATTAAAAGCAATGCAGTAAAGGCATTATGATATATACAATAAACAATGTGATAAACCTGGATTACAACATTAGAGAACAATGCAATAAAATACACTATATAAACAGTGAGCAGTGGAATGAGAATGGCATAAAATTTCATTGACATTAAATATAACCCTATTCCTTTTATAAACATATCCTCCTTTTATGCATTTGGTGGAATAGTAGAAGTGTGGGAGCCTTCCTAAGCTTGTTAGGAATGCTATTGTACCAGGTGGGAACCAGAACAGAGAGCACTTGGGTGCCTGTTGCTGTGATCTTACCCATTTCTAGAATGACACCTTCAGAAGGCTTTGCCAGATGAGTGAAGGTGCTACAGCAGAGCAGAGCATCAGAGGCTATTACATGGGTCCTCCTGAGCCATGTAGTGCTTTGTAGGTGATAACCAGTACCCTGAACTGAACCTGAAAAATAATCAGTAACCGATGAAGCAATTGTAGAATAGGTGTAATATGCATACTCTGATGAGCTCTTGATAGTGATTGAGCTGCAGCATTCTGTACCAGCTGGTTAGTCTCTGAGGGCAAAGCTGTCGAGTGCATATTTCTAGGCGTATACTTGAAATGTCTTAGGCAAGCATCTAAAAACAAGAATTCATGCATGGCCCTGACATTATGGCCTGAGTCTAAAATACTGTACAGGAAATGAAGAAGGGGAAATGCTCCAGTGGATCCTTTTGTGAGAATGACAGTGTGTGAGCTGTTACTTAATACTGAAAAGGGACTGTTAAAATATCACCAGTCTTCATGGTTTCTATGTATATATTTGTCATTTTACTGGTGTATGAACTCACATACTGAGCAGTTTAACTGATCGGCTGACAGAAGAAATTAAAATAAGTGGGAATACATAGTCTTTGGAAACAAAACACTGCTGGTTTCCCATGGGAGATAAACACCGAACTCTAATACTTAAGTCTCTTTGATTCTCATTGTTCTTAAGCTCTTGGTTAATTTTCTCTGGGTTTCACCCTCTGTTTCTAAGTTAATCACAAGATCAGTTTGACTGACTAGAAAGATGAAGGTCAGTCCTGTTACTAAAAATAGACCTTTCATAACTTGACAGTTGTGCCAGTTACAATTTATTGTCACAACAGTGACAAAGTTGATATGAAGAACAAAATCTGATCAGATCTTGAAGGGTTTTCTTCTTCCACATAGGCATTCATCATTGCCAATTCTGGCTACTCAGCCGCTTGACCTTTGCTGTTTCCTTCCTTTTCAAATTAAACATATTAATACATATAGGGTGGGGGAGTTGCTCTGATTAACTTGCACATTGTCATATTTAACCTTTACTAGCATCTGAATGCTACTAGTTAAACCAATCCAGTTAAAATGAAAACATCTGATAAGGTTAAATTTCAGATGAAGAGGACTTGTCTGAGGAAGCAACTTCACTGAGGGAATTTATGATCATTAATGTGTGGAACTGATAATATCCACCGGCGTAATCTGCGCGGGGGCTGAGGGCCTTGCGTCCCTGCCAAACGTATTGACCCTCCCAGCCTTTCTACCCCCCGTCCCCCCACCCCATTTTGAAAGTGGAGGGTTCCCCCCCCCTCTGCTTTCTGTGACTTCGGCTGGATTGGGTGGGCGGGAACAAGTCAGGGCGGTGGGGGCTTGCTTCCTTCTGGAAGCTAAACTCCACCCCCAACTCCCAGCAGCACTCAGTTCAGCCTGAAGAGGAGCTGGAGTAGGCTGCACGTGGAGACTGGCTTGGCTTCCCTGCTTTTCCCGTGCGCAGGCAGCAAAGAAAGAGCAAGGTAGTAGGAAGTGTGCTTGTAGCTTGCCCAGGAAAGCTTGCACTTTGTCTGAATGTATGTGGGTCTTTAAAAGTGCTGCTGGCATCGGGAGCTCTTCTCCTCCAACTCTCCATCTCCCGGGGCCAGCTCTGAGCCTTTTTTTCTGTTTTGTAAGACTGTTAAGGAGACACAAATATGAATCTGTGATGCTGCCTTGTGATCTGCAATACAGGAGAAGGCGGCATAAATCCTTTTTCTGAGGTGGCTGAACAGCACTGAAGAGATTCTGGGAGCGAGGCCTCGTGCAGTTACTCCAGAGTAGCCCCATTGGGTTGCATAGGGGCTTCATGCCTTGCTGAAGCTCCCTCCTGGAGAGGACGGGAAACATTTTTCCTTTTTCTGCAGCACTGCAAGGGTTAAACTCCCAGAGTTTGTTTGCTAGGAAGACCAAGCAAGGAGTTGGGGGGAAGGGTCGGAAAAGAGGAAAAGCTCTTTTCCTGTGTTGGGAGGGGTTT